>NC_090266.1:504177798-504478423 GCF_040414725.1 Anabrus simplex
TTTTAAGATATATAAGGCACGACATGAAAGTAGCGTAGTGAGTATGACACCAGTCAGTCATTATTAATTTATTGAAGGACGAGGTTGATCATGATGTTTCACTGATTTAGGCTTCTCCTACTATGCTCTAGTTGTGTAATCAAACATCAGTTCAGTCGGCCGATACGTAAGGGTACGTAAATGCATGAGACACGTGTCAGACCACCTAACGAATAAAACACTCGCTTTTAGAGGAATATTCCTGCACACTTACACCTCTTAAAATAACATGGAATTGAAGGAATATATAACACATTATACTGAAGTTGTTGGAAGGTTGGCTCTGCAGTACTATTTCTTTACAGCTCGTTGAGTCCATCTGAAGGACTCGACAAAACCAAACAATCGTGGAGAATGAACCCGATCTCCCAGTCATGAATTCAATGTCTTGATTGTTATAACAACACAATCTCAAGAAAGGTGAGGAACCCTCGAAATAGCTCCCAATATAGATTTTACAATATTTATTTATTTTTTAGATATAATTCTCTTACAATGTTTTCATTTCTTTGCAGTTGTTTATAAATTTACTTATTCAACATCAGGTTCGGCAGACTGAATAACCTAAATCTATATATATAAAATAAGAGTTTTGTCTGTACATTGCTCAGAATTTGAAAAGAGTGGTATTTCTGTATCGGTCATGTCCACAGCAATAAGAAAATGCGATTTTCACTTTTCCGTAATTTCTGTCTGTCTGTCTGTCTGTCTGTCTGTCTGTCTGTCTGTCTGTCTGTCTCTCTATCTGTCTGTCTGTCTGTCTGTCTGTCTGTCTGTCTGTCTGTACACGCATCACTTGAAAACGGCTGAAGAGAATTTAATAAAAATCGGTATGCAAAGTCGGGGAATAAGTCCCTGCAATCTAGGCTATAAATAATTTTATTCACGCTGATTGAAATGGTAGTTTAGGGGAAGGTCTAAAATTTAATTCTCAAATATTTATGTTATTAGTGGTGATATCTTAATGAAAACTGGTATGCAAAGTCGAGGAATAAGTCGCTACAATCTAGGCTATACATAATGTTATTCACGTTGAGTGAAATGGTAGAGTAGAGGAAGGCCAAAAATGTTATTCTACCGGGCGAGTTGGCCGTGCGCGTAGAGGCGCGCGGCTGTGAGCTTGCATCCGGGAGATCGTGGGTTCGAGCCCCACTGTCGGGAGACCTGAAGATGGTTTTCCGTGTTTTCCCATTTTCATACCAGGCAAATGCTGGGGCTGTACCTTAATTAAGGCCACGGCCGCTTCCTTCCAACTCCTAGGCCTTTCCTATCCCATCGTCGCCATAAGACCTATCTGTGTCGGTGCGACGTAAAGCAAATAGCAAAAAAAAATGTTATTCTTAAATATTCACGTTATTAGTGGTCCTATCTCATTGAAAATTTGTATGCAAAGTCGGAGAACAAGCCACTAATATCTATGATATACATCATTTTATTCACGCTGAGTGAAATGGTACTTTGGGGAAGGCCTAAAATTTAATTCTCAAATATTTATATTATTAGTGGTCGTATCGATAAATACTACATAACTAAGTTATATAGAATTAAATTTCCGACCATTTATGTCTTCTACATTTTTACCGTACCGGCTATGATAACACAGATATTCATGAATTTGTATTTTTGTCGCTAACTCCATATCAACGCCGAGCCACGAGAAAATGGGTTAACAGAATTTAATGAAGGTCGGTATATAGAGACGGCGAATAATAAAGTAAATTCTATGCTATAAACAATTTTATTCAAACTGGATTAAATTGTAGTTTAGGGGAAGGCGCCTAAAATTTAATTTTTAAGTACCTATGTTATTGGTCCTATCGAAAAGTACTACATAACAAATGTTACAGAGAATACAATTGCGACCATGTATATTTTATTCCGTTTTACCGTGCCGACTATGATAGGAGTGGTATTTTAGAGTCGGAATAAAAATAAAAATTGTGAAGGCCTACAATATCGAAAGCGCATAACGTTGATGAAAAACAACAATGCATTGACCATTGTTAGTGGCGGTGTTCTTTATCTCCTATGCTGCCTCTCAACTCCGATAGATGGGATTACTGCTGCGTACCGAGTATAATAGCCTGACCGATTACTGGCGGAAAATAGCAGGGGAGTTAGAAAACTTTCTTCTTTAGCATGCCATTCCTCTGGTCCATACTTTTTCTGATACAGCTGGTACGTAACACACCGGTTCATCATATTATCCCAGCTGTTCGATCCCCACTCTGACGCGCTGTTTTGAATGAACAGTGTGCATACTTAAGGCAGAGGCTCACTTAGTAGTAGTAGTAGTAGTAGTAGTAGTAGTAGTAGTAGTAGTAGGCCTATGGCCTGGTCTAGAATAACAATTTAGGCCTATCCACAATTCACTAAATGACTCAAAATTCAATCCTGAAAAGAGCCGTTTTTTAAGCTTCTTCCGCCTCACTTTTATTAAGCCAAATCAGATAGATTTTTCCGCCGCCAGTGTAGTGAATTGATATTTACCGACTCATCGTGTACTCTTAGGAAACAGATTAGTAAAAGGGCATGAATTTTGTCCTAGGAGTCTCCATTATTCGACCTCCTCCCCGCCTAAAGAAGACGAAGAGTGTTCACGGATCACGGCTGTCTGCGGCTTGGTCATCCCTGCTCTGAAACTTTGGACTGTAATATCGGGAGCTTAGACCTGTTCGTTAAAAGTGAGAAAATGTTTGGTTTGTGATTTGATCGAGTATTTCATATAAAAGCATTGCTTTTAATTGCGTCATTCCTACTGACGTCGCTGTAATGTTTGTTCATTTCAGTTGGGAAAACCAGTAAGACCGTCTTTCTGAGGATGTAAAAAGGCAAGTGGAGAATGAGTGTCTACCATTAAAATGAAAGCTTCCCAACCTTATTGTGACTGATGGTATGCAAGCGGGTCTACCATTACAGTGAAAATTCCCTAACTCAGACTTCATATGAGAAAAGATGTTTGGTGACATCGCCGTCGCGTTTCTAGGGTAACGTTAAGAGCTTTGCAATTTTATGATGATGATGCTTGTTGTTTTAAGAGGCCTAACATCGAAGGTCATCGGCCCCTTTGCAATTAGTACAATCTTGCTCACTACGTGTACACTACCTAACCTAGAATTCTGTATACAATGTAGAATTCCGTACAGAAGCACGGGTACATCAGTTAGTGTCATATATTTTTAAAATAATCTAACATGTGGTTAGTTAAGTTTTTGACGTAAAGCAACATACTTTTGCCGAATGTGACAAAAATGAACGACTTTAGCGGTGGAAAGAGAACACAACATTCATTGGCATATGAATCTAAAAAAGAGTTCGTCGGTCATCCGTATTTATATATATCGTCGCTACTATGCCTAAACCACGAATGCGATGACGTTCTTCCTATTCATTATTTCTCTCCCAGCCACAAAACTGCCATTCAGTCCATCAGAACAACTTTCCTTGAGTTCATTTCATATGTGCGTGTGTAAAGAAAAATTAAGTTTACTGTATCGTACTTTACGAATATAAGTTTGCATGGCATATTTTCCTACTCCTAGAGTATTATGTGTTTAACGTTTTCTTACTTTACACACGCGCATAAGAAAATGAACAAAACGGAAATTGTTCTGATGGACTGCATCTCAATATGTGGCTGAGGGACGTGACCAATCTTAAGGGAAATAATGGATGGGAAGAGCATTGTCTCAGTCGTGGTTTTGACACAACAGCGATGATATGTCGAATTTCTTACGCAGCATTCCATACACATGAAAAGGCACGAAAATAAAACTACTTTTATATTCCTGGAAATTTCCCAATTTTTTGAAGTCGGCACGGCATGTGAATTTGGTTTTTTAATATCGGATAGTCTTCCTGACGCCAACCTCATGTGGAGACATTACTGAGTCCAGTGACGGTTGGTAGTGAGGTGAAATATGATGTTTGTATATGGAGAGATATGTATAAAGTCGAACACAAACACTCAGTCCCCGAGCCAGAGGAATTAACCGGGCACAGTTAAATTCCCTCCCCCCCCGGAAATCGAACCCAGGACCCTACGCTGACTATTCAGCCATGCAGGTGGATAAGATGGAAGAGTAATGCACAATTACTAATTCGCATGACTTTGAGAGGTGTACGGGTAGCGTGTCTGCCTCTTAACAGCTGGTCTCTGGTTCGATAAGTGTCCAGTCTAGGGATATTAATAAATCGTATTGATCCGTTTTCAATATCCGTTTGGGTTCTTGAGTCCACCAAACATTGAAATTTAAAAAAAGTTGTGGATAGAAAGGAGAAACGTTTAAATACGTTAATGAATTTGATACTGGTACCGTAGGTATCTGAGCTATGAAAACGCCTTATAATTCTATTCCATGCCTGCAGCCTACGGTTTCAGAAGAAATTAATACCTGTATTCCTGACGCGTTAGTTACAGATAACATATTAAATATAATATTGTTTTTGTACATCATTTAGGGAAGCATAGAGCATGGTGTAGCAACATCTGCGGCTTGGAATCTATACTGGCAAGTACACTCTAAATAAATTAGCTGGGCGTACAATTTTGAAGGCACCGAGCAACTGACTATGCGGTTAGGTTCGCGTAGCTGTAAGCTTGCATTCGGGGGATGGAAGATTCGAAGCCCACCGTCGACAGCCCTCAAGATGGTCTTCATTGGTTTACCATTTTCACACTATTCAAATGGGGCTGTACCTTAATTAAGGCCACGGCCTCTTCCTTACAAATCCTAGCCATTTCCCATCCTTGAGTCGCATCCCAGAATTGGAAATAACGAACGTCATGTTGTATACTAGGAAGGTGTGTATGGCTTGTTATATAAATATTTCCGTTGCAGTAGCATAGAATGCTTATTCACTTACAGGTAAAATGAGAATGAAAATCCACAACCTGTTCCAGTCATTCGACCGGGTAAGGAATAGAATGAATGAAGCCCCAATGTTGCGGCGAGGATAGGAATTGTGCCGGCTGCCAAGGCCTGCGGCACTCCTATGGAGAATTCAATGAATGACATGAAGAATGATATTGGAGGGTGTTGCTGGTATGATGTATGACAGGGAAACCGGAGTACCCGGAGAAAAACCTGTCCCGCCTCTGCTTGGTTCAGCACAAATCTCACATGGAATGACCGGAATTTGGACCACTGAACCCAGTGGTGAGAGGCCGGTGCTCTGCCACATGAACTATGGAAGATCTGTACTTACAGGAAAAGTAATAATTAAAATTCGGTTGTGTATACGGGCATGTCACCAAGATTCGAGTCCCATTTCTTCCAGACCCGTCACTTTATTTCATTTGACCACAAGGTTCCCGAACAGCACGAGGACAGTCAGTCCCTGGCATACAGTATGTACCAATTCTATTCGTACGGGCTGTTTGCTTTAGTACTTCAACGCACTGCCAGAAAATGATAAACTGAAAGGGATTTTATTCCCTGAACATATATTCAACAAAGCCTTCATAAAACATATATCTACTGTATTTGTTTGCAACCATGTTAACAAAACATGCAGTTTCTAATTAAGAATAGCGCACCCATAATCTTGTATCTTTTCTATTCGTACAAGCAAATTGAACACTTGAAATAAACAAGAAATGAAAGGTTCCTGGAACATGTTAATATCTAGTAGAATGTCCCCTAGCCTTTATAACTGCCTGACATCGTCGCCGCATAGAATACACTAATTTTTTGCACTTGTCCGGGCTGATTTTCTGCCATCCCTGAAGAATCACACTTTTAAGTTCCTCCTTCGTATGCACACGTTGCCTACGTAGATTCCTCTTCAACGTAGTCAAATGATGTTCGATGGGATTTAAATCCGGAGACTGGGGAGGTGTTCTAAGCTGCTTAGGAATGTTCCAGATCAACCATGTCTTATTAATATCAGCAGTGTGTTTTGGGTCATTATCACGCTGGAACATGTAAGCAAGTGGCATCCCCATTTTTTCCGCACCCTGCTTCACGTTTTCCCCAGGATTGCATTATAGCCCTCCTTGTTCATTATTCCGTCAATGAAATGTATGTTACCCACACCTCTGGCCGACGTACAGCCCCAAAGCATTACATACAGGCCACCGTATTTTACAGTTGGGAGTGTATTCACCACATCATTGTCCGTACCAATTTTTCTCCATATTATGTGGATGCCATCTGACTCAAATAGGTTTATTTTTGTCTCTTCAGACCAGATAACATCATTCCAGAATTCGTTTTCCTTATTTATATGCTCCTTTGCGAATGCCAGTCTAAGACGTCTGTTTTTTCTACTTACATATGGCCTTTTCCGAGGGATTCTTCCATAGTACCCATGCCGATACAGGATCCGATGGATAGTGGAGTTGTTGATATTCTTTCCAGTTCGTTCCTCCGTGAATTGTGTCAATAATGGTGCACTTAATTTGGAATCTGTCTTTTTCAGCCGAACAACAAATCGTTCTTCCCTTTCGGTTTTACACTTTCTCCTGGATTTCCTTGGCTTGTTCTTAACAGTGCCTTTGTATTTAAGTTCATCAACCACATATTGCACCGTAGAATGTGTTCTACTGACTATATGCCCAATTTTTCTTAATGAAAATCCTTTAAGTGCCGGTTTATGTACAGTGTTCTTATGCTCCGTACTTAACTCTGCACTCGTACCCATGTCCACCACAGATACACTAGGAAGGAGAGAAACGCACTTGAGCAGACGTATGCCGTCACTGAGACTTTTCCGTGCATCGCAAACAAACAGTGGGCATCATCCTCTCCATGTGTACGAATACAACTGGTACACGCATTTGTCGATGCCGGCATATTCATATAAAATATTCTTGCCTGTATGGGAATAAGTATGGATTTCACTAACGAATTATCATTGACAAAGTATGTTTTTACCCGTAAAGTACGTTTTATTTAAATTTTTCAGTCGTTAATGTGAATATACGAGTCTTCATAAGAAACTGAAGCCTGTACGAATAACAGAGACACATACTGTATATCTCATCATCATCATCATCTGTTTACCCTCCAGGTTCGGTTTTTCCCTCGGACTTAGCGAGGGATCCCACCTCTACCGCCTCAATGGAAGTGTCCTGGAGCTTCAGACTCTTGGTCGGGGGATACAACTGGGGAGAATGACCAGTACCTCGCCCAGGCGGCCTCACCTGCTATGCTGAACAGGGGCCTTGTGGAGTGATGGGAAGATTGGAAGGGATAGGCAAGGAAGAGGGAAGGAAGCGGCCGTGGCCTTAAGTTAGGTACCATCCCGGCATTCGCCTGGAGGAGAAGTGGGAAACCACGGAAAACCACTTCCAGGATGGCTGAGGTGGGAATCGAACCCACCTCTACTCAGTTGACCTCCCGAGGCTGAGTGGACCCCGTTCCAGCCCTCGTACCACTTTTCAAATTTCGTGGCAGAGCCGGGAATCGAACCCGGGCCTCCGGGGGTGGCAGCTACTCACGCTAACCACTACACCACAGAGGCGGACTACTGTATATCTAATGAGCTCAAAATGTAGCATACGTATAGAGCAAAATTCTGTGGTATGAATAGGAGAAATGTCTTTAGCCACGGAGTCCAATAGGCACAGCCCCACTGTCATGGTTTAATGCGCTTCTACAATGAATCATAGTAAATATCAGCACGCATTATCTTTGGTGGGCATTAAACTTCATCCTGTGTCGCAGCGTTGAAAATGACCAACAATGCATTTGATTACGTCTTGTGTTACTCAATAAATCCCCAGTATTACACACGTCCTCATTATCTCCACTCCTGGCCGGGAGAGGTGCTAATCAGATTTGTCCACACGTACGCTGTGTATTGTTCCATTATATGTGAGCTCGCTGCAGGACTGCGACCACTACCATCACCAGTCTAGCAAATAACAACTTGTCATCCAAGGTGTCGAATCAAATTTTTGGATCATCTCTACCATAAACGTTCAGCATTAGTCAGTTCCTTCTCTCCAAAGAAACTTTGTAGTATTATGGTGATGGTGATGACGATTATTATTATCATTATTATTATGAAGGGCTTAACTGCATCCTGATATGGCAATGATGGAAGTTTCTGGACAATGAGAAAATTAATTCTGGGAAAGAAATGACGTGTGTCTTCGAACTTTGTTTGTATTTATTTTCTCACGGAAGTTAAGAAATATATTGTCTTTTATACTGAAGTTATATGATGATGTTATAATTTTCAAACTATTGAACCTGTCAGGAGCTATTCTGATTATCCTAACTTTCATGAGTTGACTTAAACTTGCTTAATGAAATTCATGTTTAGTCACTAAAATTGCTGAAAAAGCTGTCACTGGAAGTCGCGGTGTTCCAGTACTGTTCATATATATCATGTCGCGGTGCATAAGTATGGAAATCTCAGATAAATCAATATATGGTTGTTTTAGACAGTCACTTTCTATTTTGATGATATCAGTTTCTATCAGTTCTGTAAATATGAGAAAAGAAAAGAGGACGAAGTAATATAAGGATATGCTATGTCTGGATTTTCGATGAAATCCTGAAATTTCGATGCCTTCTTTCTTTCTTTCTTTCTTTCTTCTTTCTTAATCTGCTTACTCTCCAGGGTTGCCTTTTCCCTCGGACACAGCGAGGGATCCCACCTCTACAGCATCAAAGGCAGTGTTCTGGAGCGTGAGACATTGGGTCAGGGGATACAACTGGGGAGGATGACTAGTACCTCGCCCAGGCGGCCTCACCTGCTATGGTGAACAGGGACGGGATGATTGGAAGGGATAGAGAAGGGGGAGGGAAGGAAGCGGCCGTGGCCTAAAGTTAGGTACTATCGCGTCATTTGTCTGGAGGAGAAGTGGAAAACCACACAGAAAATCACTTCCAGGATGGCTGAGGTGGGAACAGCACCTCTACTCAGTTGACCTTCCAAGGCTGAGTGGACCCCGTTCCAGCCCTCGTACCACTTTTCAAATTTCATGGCAGAGCGGGGAATTGAAGCCGGGCCTCCGGTGGTGGCAGCTAATCACACTAACCACTACACCACAGAGGCGGAGTTCGATACCTTCACGGCTCAAAAGAAAGGACATGACTTTCTTTGGGGTTCATGACGTGTGGAACGAAACAGACTGAATGGAAACGTACCGTTTCACGAAAACTTCACCCTGCTTCCACGTGTGGAAATAACTACCGATCATGGCTGTTCTAATAATGCGAAAGGTATGAATTACTCTTTACTACATGAATCGAAATATGTTTCAAATGAGCAAGGAAATATTATGATAGGGCCTAGACATTCTGAAGAAAGAATGATGCACCCGGAGCACTCCATGCGATTCTTTTTTTGCTAGGGGCTTTACGTCGCTCCGACACAGATAGGTCTTATGGCGACGATGGGATAGGAAATGCCTAGGAGTTGGAAGGAAGCGGCCGTGGCCTTAATTAAGGTACAGCCCCAGCATTTGCCTGGTGTGAAATTGGGAAACCACGGAAAACCATTTTCAGGGCTGCCGATAGTGCGATTTGAACCTACTATCTCCCGGATGCAAGCTCACAGCCGGGCGCCTTGCGATTTGTTATTCACTTTTAAGACACTGATTTACCTAGCAAAGTAAAACCGGGTGCATTTAGAGGAACACGCACGCGAAATATGACCTGGCAATACCACCACAAAGTAACGTGCATCACGACACCATACCGCAACGTCCGTAGTAGCTCAGTGAGTAGACTGCTTGGTTACAAAACCACCTATCACCATATCGTTTCGATTCGAATCTATTCTTTTAATTATCTTCCCTGTTTTCTTAATTCACTGTTGGTTCACGGCAATTACAAGCAGTGGAAGAGTTTTTCATTACTTCATATGACAATAGCTTGCCACATGCTCTCTATAACATTGAGGTCCTTTAAATTTCATGCATTAATCTACGAGGCACGCAGTGCATTACAATAACTGGTCCAGTGAAATTAACGTAGAGCAGTTTTCTGATACAGACGATGCTACTGAATTCCCCATTATTCTCCATTGGACTTATTTGTGTTATGAAGAGGAAAAGGGTGTTCTTTTACATCTGTAGCACGTTAATCTTATGTTTCAATGTTGAAATGAAGTTAACTGTCAACATTGATTTTATTTAATCCATTTTCCCTCCAGGGTTGGTTTTCCCCCAGACTCAGAGAACCCACCTCTACCGTCCCGGGGGCAATGCCTTGGAGCGTGAGATATTTGGTCAGGGATACATCAGGGGAGGAAATCTAGTACCTCACCGAGGTGGCCTCACGCTTTTTGTGCTTGATGGGAAGATTGGAGGGGATAGGCAAGAAAGAGGGAAGGAAGCGAACGTGGCCTTAATTTAGGTCCCATCCCGAAATTTTCCTGGTGAAAAAGTGGATACCTCGGAAAACCACGTCGAGGATGTCTAAGATGGGAATCGACCCCCCCCCCCCCGTACTCAGTTAAACGCCAGAGGATGAGCAGACCCCGTTCCAGTACTCGTACTACTTTTGGAATATCGTGGCAGAGCCAGGAATCTAATCCGGGCCTGGGACTGGCAGCTAATCACACTAATCACTAAACCACAGAGGAGAACAACAGTGAAAGTAAGACACAATTCCCAAATAAATAAGTGCATTGCACAGAATGAAATGAGATAAAATTCGATACATAGGCTGAAAAAAAGAACGATAAAATTCATACTTGCTAACGGGCCTCGAATACTGGCATTTGCGTTTAATACTTTTCCACATCCAGAACTCGTCTCACTGAACTAACTCCATAGCATAGGCATAACATTGTGTCCCTGATACCTGTGCAAACCAGCGCTGCACGCAGTTACAGTGTTGCCAGGGTCTCTTTTGGAAATCCCTGTTCTCAAACTTATGGGCCAGAGAAAAATTTGCTAAATCAACATGGTGCTCATGGTGAACTGAACTTCATTGTGCCCATTTTGGATGGAGATTTTTTCTTGCAAGTTGTTTTACGTCGCGCCGACACAGATAGGTCTTATGGAAGCGAAGGTATACGAGTGGAAAGGAAGCGGTCGTGACCTTAATTAATGTACAGCCCCAAAATTCGCCTGGTGTGAAAATGGGAAATCACGGAAAACCATCCTCAGGGTTGCCGACAGTGGTAATGTGGTGAACGAGTACTGGAAAGGTGATATTCGTCTTGAACTTTGTCTGAAAGTAAACTAAACTTGAGTCGCTCTTACGCCCTTCAAGAAAACCTCCCTCCGTACCTGACTCCAATTAGTGTACCGCACCCCACCCTACTCTCACTTTCTTCAAACTAGACAATGGTGAGAACATTTCGTGGTACAGAAGGAGTTTTACTTAAAACGGCACCGAACTAAAGGGCTATCGGTTAGAGCTTATGTCGCCTATATGAATAAAATCGTGGCCAAATTAGTGTTTATAAAATTGCCATAAAGTAGTAAGCTTGGATTATAATAGTGGACTTACATAAACAGGCATAATTACTTGTTAACGATTCGTTTACTTAAGAGCGGGAGGATAATACTTAGCCGTGAGGGAATATATCATAGTTGCCATTGACCAAAATATCACAGATTATGACGCTAATTAAGAATGCAACATACAAACTTTCCATTCTGTCGAACACACCAAAATTTCAATATAAATTAGAACACTATAAACATATCTGCATACCTTTGCTGGAGGGACCTAGTGTTTACAGTGGGCTAAGTCTTCTGGTATAGGCTAGGGCAATTGTGTTACTTTCAGTGATCTGTCTCTCTCTTATCCTTGGCTTTGACAATATGAAAGTGACTGATGTATGAGCGATGCTAAAAATGCCATTCCTTATGCAGCCAATCCCTGTAATGAATGGTGTGAAAATGTTGCTCATAGGGTCGGTTGGTGCATGCACTTACGTAGGCTTAGCAGACTGATATGTAATAGCAATTTCTTACTCGGAGAGGAAAGCAACAGGAAACTAGCTCACTCCACTTTTCGCTATACGCCTCTTCAATGATGCCTAGGCCATTTATGACTGCTGATGGCAGATCTGTTGAGGATTAAACCAGCCTTAGGGCTGAGGACTGAACATACATACAAACATATCTATAAAACTATACACACTATTGTGCAAAGAATGACATGTTTCGTTCTACGACAACTTCGAACACTATCAAATCACTTAAATCATGCGTATGTATGTATAGTATTGTTTACGTTGTGTAAACTTGTCAATGATGGAAGGTTAAGTGATAATATCAACAAGTATTAAATAGTGATTGTATAAGTATTCAACCATCACCGTATTAACATAATGAAATACCTCCGTACTTACGTATACTGCCGAAACTTAGTAGGTTGTCTACAAAAGCTATTTCAGGACTGTTGTCATCGATAGGTTAATAGGAAGTTTTGGGCATAGCATACTAATCTGTGGAACGGGGAGGAAGAATCGGATGAGGAGCGAGTGCAACATTGTGGATCCTTGTTGTGCAGGATCAAAATATAAGATTTATGCTCTACGTAAGTGAAGGTCTACCATTAACTGGCTCAGCCACTCACTCGCAGAACATGCAGCTACATATAAAGGACCCGAACTCACCAAGGAATTGTTCATCTGGGAATTCATGAGACGGGAAATCCGTAAGGTGATCAGGACTTGTAATGTTTGTCCAAGAATCAAACCTAATACCGGTAATTGTTGGTTCAGGAAGTATCCGAAAGCACTAATTCCAGATAAACCTAAGGGAATCTTGAATAAGTACATATACGGATCACTTACGAAATCAAAGACAGGTAATACAGTAGATACATCGTGGTTATCATAGATATCTTTTCCAAATATACCATGCTTTTACCCATCCAAAACGAAAACGCTTGCAGCATCTCATAGCGACTCCAGAGCAACATTCTACAAGAAATGAGGAAGCCGATATATGAGCATTTACTGACCGACCATGGAACACAGTTCATATGCGTGGAATTCCCTGAGGTGTTAGGAGGAATGTGAATCAAGCACATATAGAATTCCATACCACACACTTAAGCTAATTCAGCTGAAGTGATCATGAGTAAAACAGCTACGTTTTCCCGAATTTACTGCAGTGACCGCAGATCGTCAATTCCACTGCAAACGAATTCACTCGTCATATTCCCGTGGTACTGCTTAAGAACGTGACACCCAGCCGACCTTGGAACCAGCTGCTACAGATTCCAACCGCTACAGATGACACACCAGAGATAAGAACAATGGAAGCCCTAAAGAATTACGAAAACACGCTGCTTGACTGAGAGAACAACGACAGAGGAACTCAACATTCAGATAACCTTTGTATGTAGGAGATTCAGTGATCATACCCAAACCAGCGGTACCTCAACTTATGCTGAAGCTTTATGCTAAGTTTTGTCCATTGTTTGTAGGACCGTGCCGCATAGTCGAAGAGATCATGAATGGAGCTTACAGAGTTATTTGAATGAGCGAAACAGAAGGAGGGATCTACAATGCTCACAACCTCAAGGAATACTTCGCGAAAGAAAGTTAAAAATGAAGTCTTTGTTAGAATGATCATTTTCCCAAAAGGAGGGGATTTGTACTTGTTACACTTGTACAGGAATTATTATTAAGGTAAAACGTGCATCATTTCAAACACTATTTCAGGACTGTATTTGGTGACAGCGGACTTAGCATCGGCAGTCTACATAAGTATAGAAAATCTTCATTATGTCAATACTTGTAAATTCATTATTTATCAATACTTATTCACATTATCACTAAACTCTCTATCTATGACAAGTTTACGCAACGTAAACCACACTGTGCATATTGTACCCTTGTGGGGGTGTAGGCAGCGTCAATCAATTATTTACTAACGAATATATTACATATACGCTAAGCATATAATATTTTATATTGTACAGATCAGTTCGTAGGGGGTTGTGACATCCACACAGGCTTCTGTCTCCACTAGGATCAAGACATGAACAGGAAACACAATAGCAAGCAGAAGTAGTGTACCCAGAAGTCTTATCAAGATGGAACGAGGATGCGATAGTTACATCCGAACGGGTAGGAGTGATATAATATATCTTAGGAACATTGCATATTTCACGAGAACGGTCGCGGTTGTTCAGCATTATTATACGCTAGTGAATAGTCGATTCCAAAGTGATACCTAGTCAGCCGGCAGGAATGCGAAAATTAACGGAAGTGCCGGGTTAGAAACTCGAGTGCGCGCCAAGCCGTTGAAGGTGATACCGTTGTATCACGAGTTCCTTAATGCCGAGAAGGAATGAAGAATGTATGTTTACATTAAATGGGCCAAACGAAAGGGCAGAAATGTAAAAATTTCTTCGTAAATATAATCGTGTAAAATTTTTACAAGGGTTCATTTTTGTTTTGCAATTTTAAATGTGTCAAATTGATGAGTGTGAAGGATTACCTCGTTATGCTAGCAGTATGACTTGCTAAACTGTGCGGGTCATGTGCTCCTCGTCCGGTTTAGCAAACTACAGGCAGGCATGAGTACCACATCAATTTAATTATGTAGTTTTACTAACGTTAACGGGAGGAATCATATTCTTTCATAATGGCAACTTGAACGTTAAGCGAGCCGCTTCCCGGCTCGTCCAATTCAGATATAGGTAGACAAAGGGGCAAATTAATATGTAAATGATTATATCAAGCACTCTTTATATTATTGTTTATTTTAATAGTCAATTAGGGTTGGTTTTGTTTTTCAAGTACTTGAAATTGTTCTTTTATTGATTGTGAAGGAGCATGATTAATTTAAGATAATTTGGGATTCATGTTAGGTTTTCTCCAGATCTGTTAGTCTGACTTACAGCATGTTAGGTTCTCGTAATCATTATAGATATTAAAGCATGTTGTATGACAATCCAGAGGTACCAGATTGCCAGTGAATTTTAATGCTGTTGTACAGGATTGATGTACGGTTGTTTTAATGTAAATATCGGTGACTATGTGTACCGTGAAGTTTCGCCAGTGGACGTCAGTAATAATAAAAATCATTCAAAATATCTAAGAGATAAAGGGACACGGGTTATGTCTAAATGAGTGTGTAATAAGAATACTTTGTGAATAAGGCACGGGCCTGAATTTTTAGAATGACTTCTAGTAAATTGAATGGGGAGATAACATGTGGCACGTGGAAACCTTTAATTCATGCAGTAAAATAATTTCATTAATTATTATTTGTTGATTTAATGGTTCGGACTCGATAATAAAATAATGCGTTTAGAAGCGATATAGTAGGGTATGATGGTCACACAATGTTGCAGGCCAGGAGTGAGTTAGGCCCATTTTTTATTTTGGAAGAGGTGGGGGACAAATTCGGGCATGAGATAAAATTGAGTCTACTGACATTGATGATAAAATAGATGAATCCCGAGACCTACATCGAAATTGTATGCCGATTCAGGTGTTAAAAGTGGCAGAATGTTCAAGGATTAATTAAAAAAATAATTTTGAAGAGTTCCAGAGAAAGAAATGTACTTCAAATGAGAAGGAAGGAATAATTCAGCACTTGCAGTGACCGGATGGAGATACCCAACTGCGGGATGCCGTGGGATTATAGATTTGTCTTGAGAGGACATGGGGTCCCCATAAATTAATTACAGTACGAATTGAAGAAAGGGTGTGTTTGATTACCGTCATTGTGTCCCGACCGATGTGAAGTCCGAAGTTGGTTCTTCATCTGGGATTTAACATGTGTGACTAAATTATAATGATTGGAAATTAAAATTGAAAAATAATAATAATACTTCAAGTACCTAAATCGTGATTTAACTTAGTGCCAAACAGGATCGGAACCTTAACGGTTGTGGATTAATAATAACACCAGTTAACTGCTGTAAAACAATTCATAATATTTTAGAATAATAATAAAAATGAGAACGCAGAAGAAGAAAAACTTACAGTGTTATTTATGATAATAATAACAATGGTGAAACATTAAATTAAAATACTAAATCAATGATGATTCCGGGTTAAGATAATAATGATCTCCAATGATGATAACGGTAATAATAATCATAATAATAATAATAATAATAATAATAATAATAATAATAATAATAATAATAATAATAATAATAATACAATTAATAATTTTTATGGATTAATTCCGAAGATGATTTTGACGGTGAATAGGGAAGTCGGCTTGCGAATTGATGTAAATAATCTCAACATGCCGTAAATAGGAAGGCAATTTTTAAGATAATGTTGATGGTAAATCCCTACATCTGGATATGTAGTTTAGAGTCCCTTTGTCGAATTCTTTCGGTTAACTGTATCATGTCTTGGGTTAAGAACCCGGGATGCTATTGAACAATAATTTATGTGCTCCCGCACTCCTTTCCAACAGGTAAATTGTCTAGACCATTTTGATCGTGGTATTGTCATGAGGGTCGTTGTTTAAACCCTCGGCGATCAAAGGTTCAACCACCCAAGTGGATGGGTGGTCTACAAAGTGTAGAATTTTATGTGTGTTTAATTTCAGCAATGTATCTGTAGGATTTATAGACAGATATGGGTCAGCAAATTTTGTGTGTTCCAGATAATATTTGAATAAAATGTTCATTAAGCATTTGCAAGGGAACAGTTCTAAATTCTTGTTCTTGTAGACATTGGTAAACCCTTGGTGAATGCTTAAATTATTCATCCCTTTTCGCTTGGACGGAGCCTCCCGTTTTTCACTTTTGATCTCTTTTTTAGTGTAATGATATTTGATTTCATGATGAGCGTTAACCTTAATAATTTGCGTGCCACATTCAACCCTGTAGTACTAATTTCATTGCGCCTATATTTAAAGGGGAGATTCCGTATCTTCATTTCTTTGTTTGTTTGTTTGTTTGCGTCATACATCGAACAGTAACACCCCTGAGATAAATGCTTTTTGGCACTCAAGCTATGGATGGGTACATTTTTTACGCATGTTTTAAGTGATTTGAATCTGAGGATGTTGTTGTTGAACGAAACATGCCATTCTTTGCATAATAGTGTGAATTTCTACAGAAGTGTTTATAGCATTATAATTGATATTGAAATTATTGTGTGTTTGACATATTGAAAATATTTGTTACATTAAATATGGAGGCACATCGTCTTCTATTTCCCATATTTCCCTGTATTTAGCATAGATTTTCAACATATCTCTGCAAACAAACATTTTGATTTTGGGACATGAAGATAAGCAGTGGAAGTGAAAGTGTAGAAAGTGTTGACGGACATTCGGAGTCTTACGTCACAAGATTCACAGTATCAGTGGCTTTAGTGCAGGGATTTTCATGACATAATTAGTATGGAAATATGCATTTACTTACGCCCTAGGAATACCAAAATATAACATACATCGAAATATGTCAATGAAACTTTGAAATATGACGTAAAAGAAATTAAATATCGTTCAAAGATTTCTTTTCTTAGGATACCAACATCGGACTGAGAACATTTTCATCACTCACTTGTCCTGTCTATTTTGACAAACTGCCGGCAAAACCCGCCATCTTCAGAACATAGCTAACCACAAAATATTTATTTGGAATTGCAGTCCGAATTAACCGAACACAAACAAATTCACCTAGTATTATCGGCACAAAATAAGCGAATGACAATTGCTGAACAGCTGAAACTACTGTAACATGAACAAAATGTATTTTTATACAATTATTGTGCCCTAATACGGCTTAATGATAAATATAATAAATTATGTATTTATGTGACCACTAAGGAAAGTGTCGTTGTGTTGAAAAATGTTAGAGATGTGTTTCATTTTAAATGAGTATGTAAAAATTGACCAGGATAAATATGACATGACACAGAAGTCTGAGTCGTACGTTATAAGGTGGAATATAATTTAAGTTCATTCTCAGACACTGCTTGTTATGAGTGTCCTAAATTCTTCCTTGGAAGGTACATACAGGCCTTAACTATATATAAAAACAGACTACGGCTGCGAAAGCGATCATACAATTCAAAAATAAACCCAGAGAATTATTGGTAGGCGTAGAATACTGAAAATCCTCATATACCACCGTAATATATCTGAAATATTGTACCCGCTCAAAGCCTGAGTCCCAACCAGCATTTATCTCAGGGAGTGTTACGGTCCGAATCCATCGCAACTACTACTCAATAAAAAATATAATGTTTTGAGATATAAGATCTCAAACTAAATGTAAGGGCGCCATCCAATCAGTACTACAGGGTTGAACGGGACACTCTAATCTTTATCTTTAAGGCTCATCATAAAACACACAAATTATATATATATTCAGATCAAAGGGAATTTATGAAGGCACCGTCCTAGGAATGGGGACGGATATTTAAACGGTCACCAAGGGTTTACTATTCTACAAGAACAAGAACCTGGAGCTGTTTCCTTGCAAATGCTAAAGGAGCATTTTATTTAAGTAATCAAATGAAATTTTACAGACAATCAAAATCTGTTGACCCTTGATTTGCCGGTAATTTGGCAAATTATTCCTGAAAATTGATTACATAATATTTGTCACTTTTGACCACCCTTCCATTTTGGTGGTAGAACCGTTGATATCTGAAGGTATCAGATTTACCTTCGTTAACACCATGACCCTATTTGATCATGGACCAAGAACCTGTTGGCTAAGTAGGCGCGATCACATGGACCATGTTATCGCCTCTACTTTAATTGAGATGAGACCAACCCGGGAAACTACAAACTCTCCCCGGGTTCCTAACCAAGATATGCTAATCGTTAGTTGAAGGAATGCGACAAAGGGACTCTAACCTAATGGTCCAGATGTAGGGATTTGCCTTCATTTACACATATTAACTTAACTTATTATTTACAACCAATTGAAATTATTCCGTTAATTAGCCAGCTGACTTCCCTAGTATCATCCATCATCATCATCCGAAATAATAAGAAAATTAAATAAAATAAAAAAATATTTTATTAAATATTATTTTTATTATTTTTATTATTATTATTATTATTATTATTATTATTATTATCCTTATCTGTGGAGATCATGATTATCGTAACCCGTAATCATCCTCGGACTAATATTTCAACTTTTCGCGATTTTATTTTATTTTCATCTGAAATAAATAAAAGTACCTTCGTCGATTATTCTTCTTCTCCTTCTTCAAATATTCTCCTTATTATTATTATTAGTTAAAAATCTCAAATTGTTCATTTCAACTCCCAACATCATAATTATGTCCAAATTTAAAAAAAGTAAATTCTTCCAAAAATAAAAAGTACCTATTTTTATTTTTTTTTATTATTATTATTAAAAAAATATAATTTCGCCTGTTACACGGTAGTCCACTCTTAATATGTTTAACGCATAACCCCTTTTACAATTCCTATTTATTTTATCACTAATCAATCCAGATATGATTTACTTGGAATATTATTATTACTTCTTTCGAGAATCTTTATTTTTATTCCCCATCTTTATAATTTGGTCACATACGTTCTCTCCCAAACAGAAATCACCAAGATCCGAATTCACATCGGTCAGGACATAATAGTGTTCGAATCCGCCACCTTATTTTCGTACTGCCGTTAATTCATGGAGGCCATATGCTCCTAAGACAATTCTCAAATCCCATAACATCTCGCAGTTGGGCAAATACCTCCAATCTCTGCAAGTGTTAAATTATTCCTTCCTTTTTCCATTTTGAAGTCCATTTATCCATTGGAACTCTTCAAAACATTTTCACAAATTAACCCTCGGTGTGTGGACTCTATTCTTCCACTCAATACACCGGTATATAAATACAACCTCTATGTGGGCCTTAAGATCCATCTATTTCTTCATCAACACCAGTACAATTCACTTTCATTTCGGGGCCGGATTTCTGTCCCACAAAACTCCAAATCTCAACCTTTGGCTCAAATCCCTCTGGATCTCAAACATAGCGTGACCATATTATAACAGTGCCTATCTCGTTTCTACCAAAATTATTTATGGTTATTATGGAGTCCAAAAAAACGTTAAATCAAACATTTAGTGTTAAAACCGGATTCACTGCACAAATTATAATTATTCACGGCACAGGTGATCTCCACATTTAAATTACTTTAATTTGCAATCATACTATCCAACTAGGCCCGTGCCTTTATTCTCAAAGATTATTATTAAACACGCCTTTACACATTACCAAATTCTAATGTCCTACTTCGACACTTGTACAGACTATTATTATTTTGTCCACTGGCGAACTTCGCGATATTTACACACATATCAATGGACTTCATTCCGTCCCACAACAATTTAAATCACTTGGCAATCCTACCTCTGGATTATCTTAACAACATGCCTTAATATCTATAAAAGTTCCGATAACGGAACCCCACTTTGGAAGCACTTCTAAATTAATATTTACATTATCTTTATGTGAAACGTGCTCCATAATCATAGCAAACAACTCAAGCACTTGACTGAACAACTCAACCCTACTATACTCTATTTAATAATCAAAATTATGATGAGTGCTTGATCTAATCTACATATTAATTTGTCCCTTTGTCTATCTATCTTTGAATTTATACGAGCCGTAACGGCTCGTTTCACAATCAAGTTACCATGATAAAATATGATTTCCTCCCCCTAACGATAGCTATCTATTAATACATTAAAAGGTACTCAACTCTGCCATTGTAGTCTGCTAAAACCGGACGAGAAGCCATAGCCCCTCCGGTTTTTAGCAATGCATTCCGCTGGTGTTCATGCCAGCTTGAAGAATTAATCCTTGACCCTTTTCAACTTTACACATTTTGAATAAAAACAAATAAATTAGCTGTTGCACTTTGGAATAATTTCCACCCTAAATTCTATTCACAAATTTTACACTCTCGGCCTTGTATCTAGCCCACTTAATGTAGATTTACATTCTTCATTCCTTTCCCGGACACTAGGAACATGGGATACCTCGGGATCCCCTTTACAACGGCCCGTGCGCGCACTTGAATTTCCCGTCTCACGTTCGTGTAGCTGACCAGGTATCAGTTTAGAATCGACTGTTTACTAGGTGACATAAACACTCGTGACCGTTCTCATGTAACGCACTTCCTAATCTGTTGGTAGAATCTCACACTCCGTAAGTTATGCTTTACTGAGTCCTGTCTATTTGAAACACTTCATACTAGTATACTGCTCCATACTGTACTATGAGCTACATCACGTCATGAATCACTGTACTATGTAACAATATAATACTTCGAACTCTACTCCATGAGTAAGTACACACTCGCACCCCTGGCGTAGTCACGGCTCGAACGCTTTGTCAAAAGTAGTCACGTACCACGGGCGTGGTATCCGCCCGAACACTTTGTCAGAAGTACTCCCGTCCTAGTGTCCGACCTCATATTTATACTTGTATCCCCTCTCTTCCGAGTTCAACGGAGGTCATCTTGGAACGCACAGTCCCGATATCTTCATACGACAGTTTGCAGTTTGGCCGGTGGCTTATATATATGATCCAATGATGTAATTATGTTCTCAAATGCTCTATACCAATTCTCAACTATTATCGTTCGCTGGTAATGGATATATTCGCGAATTTAGCTGCCGTAACCCGGCTCGGGGTTTCGCGCTCTATTGTGGCCTCCTTTGCCTTCAGCCAATCAACGAATAGCGTCCATGAATTCTCAGAATCACACCATGCAATCTCCCGCAATTATTAACTTTATATCAGTTTTATGGTATAGTAAGGTTCCTAAATTCCACTTTATTCTGAATCGATACTTCACTTTTTTCTATAAGTTTAATCCACGGAGTTAGCCTCGCTAGTGCTTCTTACAATCCGAAGTTGTCGCCTTGCTTTGGTCAAGTGAATTTTTCCATTGGTCCACCTTACCCACGTGACCGGGAAGGCTCATATTTTTTTCTACTAGTGCCAACCCCGTGTCCCACTCCGGCTAGTTACATGGAGATACCTCGCCATCATTTCTCAGAATTTTGCACACGGCTCCCTGCGCTGTTGCTACTACCAAGACTGCCCCGGGCTAGGAAAACTTTGGCAACAAGCTAGCCTCTCTCTTTCCTTGTTGTGACAAATTCTGAGAAACCTAATTCTGTCCCCCCATTGTGTTTGTTAATCTCACTGGAGACAAGAGTCTGTGGTATGGTGAAACCTGCCATCTCGGCCTGGCCTGTTCTTACTGTACTATGCAGTAAGATACTATTTATTCTGAACATGAAATATATATTCCTCAATAATTCATCATAATTACAATTGCATGACGCTTATCATACCCCCACCAGGGTGCAATATGTTGAACATCCTGAAAATCATACCCGTACTCTACGTGATATGAATACAAAATAAATGGAGACGGGAGAAAATGCTGAAAATATTTACAACAGAATGTTCGAGAAATCTTAATTTCGTTAACGCAATGTGAGGAAATTTTATGTCTGCAACTGAATTTCTAGCGTACTGCTGTCTAGCCACAACCGAGGTTTGATTCCAAGTGGAAATAAGGAGCATAATCTGAAGTAACTTTTCGGCTTTCATCATTACCATACGCACGAGGCCAATCATAGCAGAACTCAAATCGTAGACCATGATCGGAGAAAGGAACTGCATTTTTCGGGGAACGCAAAATTGAATATATCAAGAAAGCCATGTTTCCTTAAATTTAATATATGTGAACTAAAATCTAAAGAATAACGCGAGTCTTGAGGAATGCTAGTAGACGGTTCCACTCCTGATCACATATTTCCGATGATCCTAAACTGAATCAACATATAAGAAGACACTCGTTATCTGAGTATTAAGTCCGTGGATTAGTCAGATGCTGCTCTCTATTCTGCGCTAACCTCTGCATGTCTACGTAACTATTTCATGAAACGCCTACTCTAACCCGTTATTCCTATTCATCTCTCGTTCTTCCTCTACAATTCCTAGCGAACACACTCCATTCAAAAATCTACTGTATGACCTGGATGCCTCATGTTATTGTATATCCACTGGATCGCTACCTGTCTGTGATCTAATTATTCTCTTCTCAATAATTTGATTCCTTATTACATTATTTGTAATCTACCCAGGTCACCTTTAATACGCTCCTGTAACATCAGATTTCAAAGTCTTCAATTCTCTTACTGTCTCTACTAAGCTACTGTTCATGTTTTACCTCCATACAATGCCAAGCCCCTAGTTAATACCTTCGCATACATTTCTAATTCGCACACCTATGTTTCAGGTCAACATATTTCTTTAAGAGATGCCTTTGATCTTGTGCTAGTTTTATTTTACGTCATCCATACCTATACCACCGCCCACCCCGCGGTGTAGGGGTAGTGTGCCGCCCTCTTATCCGGAAGCTCCGGCCAGGTCAGGGATTTTTACCTGAATCTGAGGGCTGATTCTAGGTCCACTCAGCCTACATGATTAAAATTGAGGAGCCATCTGACAGTCTGTAGAGCCATGAATAACGGCCATGAGGAATCGTCCCGCTGACCACACGACACCTAGTAATCTGCAGGCCTTCAGGTTGAGCAGCGGTCGCTTAGTAGGCCAAGGCCCTTCAGGTCTGTTTGGCCTTAGTTTTTTATACTTATACCATCGTTGGTTATTCTACTATCGCAGTAACAACACTCATGTATTCTTTTTACTTCCTACTCTGACATTTTCTGCATCACCTGACTTCATTCGATTCCATTCCATTGCTCTTTGCTTAAGAATTTATCTTCACTGCGAACTCGTTCTCCATAACTGGTCCGTATCATTCAGATCCTCTGCAGACTCGGATAGAATAACAATAGCATCCATACATCCTAAATTTAATGTTCCCTCCCCTTCAATTGTGATTTACTTACGAAATTTCTCTGTGATTATCATTTCTACCAGTTTTTCGTAAGGAAATAGCTTGAAACGGAATATTTTATCCCCGCGGTCCATGTGTTCATTTCTGTCTAGGTTTCGAAGAGAGTAGATTGTAAGGATTAATGTTGGGATAACTGGAAGAATAACTAGAAGAACAATCTTTATTATAGTAGAATAATTTGTCAGCAGCCATACGCATCCATCTTGGTTACAATCTCTTGTAACATTTTGTTTTCAGCAGCATTTCTCTTTGTTCTGAAGCCGAACGTTTACAAAGTTTCATTGTCCTGTACTGTCGAGCTGACAGAACATGAGGACGCACACGGGGAGAGTAGGGGGAAGAGATGGGAGTATGCACTAATGCATGATGGGGAATTGCAATTAAATAAAACCGTATGAAAATAATTAAATTTTCATAGAAATTTAAAAATAACAAATATGGGAAACTTAATTTTCAATACGGTATATGCAAACAAATAAGTTGCGCACAATATGCATGAGAATATAACATGAAAAATGAATTAAACATGGAGCAAATACAAATTATTTTAAGTCTTATGAAATAAACATCATGATATAGAAATGCATGCTATAAGTAAATAAAACGAAATGTGAAAAATAATGAAAATAATACACAAAATATTATTTATTATCGGACAAAAGTTTATTAAAAGTCTGATAGATTACCTAATAAATGATTCCACACATAAGAATTCTATATTATGGGAAAGGAGTGGAAGATATAACGTGAACACTTTTACAATTATGTACAGTCGCTCAAGAAGAGTGTAGAGAGGGGTAGAGAGAGAAGGGAAAAAGGAAAAGGAAGGGATCCGACACTTCAAAAATGAAGTATCAGACAAAGAAAGACAAAGATAGCGAAGGGCGTGAAAATGAAAGACTCCCTAGGCCTCGAATGCTCTAGTACCGTCGGGGTCGGAAAAGAACAAGAGTTGACCAAGGAAGGTCGGACAAGATAGATGAAGGTGAAAAGCCTAGCACAAGAAAGTCGAAGAAATGCCAGGCCTCAGTTAAGGGCCCCGTGGTCGCCAACCTAGGCTCCCAAGCAGAAAGAGACCCTGGGGCCCCTGTTAGTCGCCTTTTACCACAGACAAGGGATACCGTGTGTATTCTTCATCTGCGTCCCCCAACCTCAGGGGATCCCACATAGCGTTGGTGTCAGGAAAGGCATCCGGCCGTAAGACTGGGCTTAATACACACACACATGATTGAGATAAGGCCAAGGAAGAAGAAGATAAAGAAGAATTTTCGCCTACTTGTAAACGAAGTCTAGTAGAACACGCTCATTTCTTTACCTCTCCACTCCATTTGTTTATTCGTTTCGCCATGCTTTGTATTCTTTACAAGCACCCTATTTCAAATGATATTGTCGTGGGATGAAAGCCTTTTTCGGGTCGAATTGCCACCTGAAGAATTTGATTACAGGTACGAATTTTCATGGTAAAAATATGTTTCCTCCGACGAATTGTCGTGGAACAAATTTGGCGATATGAACTGTGGAGGGCCGAAGAACTTCGACGTTACGCCCCTTAAAACAACAAGCATCATCATCAACAAGCAAGAACTGTGGTGACACCGCTAGTCAGTCATCCATCAGTTGTCGGACCTTGCATATCGTGCAGTGTCCCGGATTATTTGTTGTTAAATGGTCCCGGGCAAGCTCTGAAGATAAAGACAGACTCCAACATATCGGAGATCTCCATGGTTGGAGGAACAGTGACGGGATTCAAGAGATCAGATATATTGTCCCCGTATATCTGAAATAAAGGATTGCACCGGACAAATCTCAGAACTCGCGCGTGCTCAGTTCTTTCTAAATCAAACTGATGCTAACATTTGGTTAACATATATACAGAAGAAAGGAAATCTTACGGTAAGGTGAAACAACCACTATATATAAACGCGGACAAGGAAAATTTACACATACAATGTTATTATAGTAAGGCAATAAACTCATTAAGCAAACACTAATTATGCTTGTGTCTGAAGGACTTTACGGTGAATGTGCGCACAGTATTTATTTATGATTACTAGGATGAGTAAATTTGTATCCCACACCCGTGTTACACCACGGTGAGATTCTAACCCCTATTCGTACTTTATTACCTAACTTTTTTGGGATTTTTGAATTAAACTAACGAAGAAAATGCAGCTTGTAATAAAATTTACATTACACATCTAAACTGGTGGATTGAAATCGTGAATATAACACAGAAACTCAAAATGCAACGGAAACACTAAAATCGAGAATTTCAACAGTTGTTGGAATATGTAATAAACTCATGTCGCTATGGTAGGAACCATTTACTAAAACACTTGGTCGTGCGTGTACATTAACTACAATAACAAAGGCCGAGATGTGCGAAACTGTAATTATATTTCATGTTAAGAGTCGATTCAGATCGTGCCATGCGCAGTTTAATTTATTTGAATACCTCATCAAAACACAATCATACCACCGTATTCCACGCAATGATTATAATTTGGGTTCGAGACCCATGTTCCTATTCAATATTTTGAAGGCGTATTTTAGTGTAATATTTTTGTAATTTCATTTTATTGTATTTGGTAAGATTATCATTCCTTTCTCATGTTAATTGTTAATGGACATTTCCACCCATTTATGTCTTCGAGTTCTCATTTACGAATAATGTATTCTAGAACCTTTCCTATGATTTTAAGTTAATTTTAAATAGACCTTTCGACCCATATTTTCATGTCCGAACGTACCACGCAGCATCTCCGCTTAGCTAGGCACATTGAGGACAGGGGAACGTATAATACGGAAAACACTGGCTATTTATTTCGAAACGTGGCAGGATTATTAATTTTACTTTCGACTATTAATAACGACGTTCTATTCTAGTAGACTATTAATAACAATATTCTGAATGTTATTACTCGTGTCAAACTCATGCAAATATGTTAAGCCCTCAGTCCGAAAGCACTATTATAGGCCGTCATAAATAGCCATCCCAAATTTATTTTCCACACGAAAAAAGAAAATTCTTGTTAATCATTGCCCCATAGGATTGCGACAGGCTTCGGCAGCTGGCAAAATTCCTATCCTCACTGCTAGATGGGGGCTTCATTCATTCCGTTTCTGACCTAGTCAAATGACTCGAAACAGAGTGAGGATTTTCATTTTCAAGGAAAATGGAACAGTGATTCCAAATGGAATCATTGGGGGGTATGAAAGATATAATTAGCAAACTCACAGAAAACAAGATATTTAGTGATACCAATTGGAATCATCGGCCTGGAGGATGTTAACTCAGGTGTCACTGAAGACGCACTCTGTAGTACGTGGTGAGGCAGTTGCTCGTAGATTTCCCCACCGAACTAGAAGGTTAGGTTACAGATTGTCAATCCGACTGAAAAGTATACACCAACGGACCCTCGAAGTCATCCTTTCACACCGTTCATCACAGTGACTGGATGCATGCGGAATGGCATGCTTAGCGTTGTCCATACATCAGTCACTTTTGCAATATCGAGGCAAACTATCAGATTGAGACTGGTCGATAAAAGTAAAACACTTCTTCTCGTCAATACATGGAGCTATATAGGGCGGGGGAGGGGTGCGTAAAAACAATAACATTATTTAAGAAGCTATAGAGCTCTGTAAATTTTTTGACGTAACTAGAAATGAACCAGGGCTAGTACGCAATGAAATTAAAAAACAACAATTCAATGCCGATTTCCAACAAATTATCGTAACTATCAAAGAAGTAAGTCCATCCTCAGCGCATCTCTAAGTATGTGAATGCCAACGACGCTTATTCGAGCGTCACGCCTCTCTCCTGAAGTCGTATAACAGCCAACGGCAGGAAGCTAAATTTCGCCTGAATGTATGACAACCGTCAGCTGAAAACAGCTTTTGTGCTTTTTGGATTGCCCTGGCATCTTGGGTATCAAGAGAGTTTATCACTCACTTCGCTGTTAAACCGTTACCACTGTAGTGCTGGCATCTACGAATCCCAGCGAGTGACAGCAGGCTGCGGAGGTAGTAGGATATCGGGAAAGAGTTCCCTGCGCGAAGGGGACTTCATAAATACATATATTACCTGCGATACAAGTCTATGAACGTCAGGAAAATTCACCCTCACCTCTTCTGCCACTCTGTGGAATGCATGAGCAAGACAAGTTAGATGCTCCATTCTTGAATAAAAAGCTTTGATAGCTTTACCAGCTTCAACTACGTAAGACGGGGCTTCGGCCAAGGAACCGTCATCGTATCTCACACCATCTGGCCACAGCAGAACTATGGACTTGTCAAACATATTGTAAACATGATTGATAATTCCCAGAACTTCAGTAGTTAGCAAAAATATATCTCCGGGTTTATGTATTCCCAGAGTTCCTACGTAGCGATCCACAACATCAGTAGTTTCGTCGATTGAGTCGAAAATACTTTCTCCGCTCCTTTCCCATAGCATTTGAAGTGATTTTCATAACAAAGGGGCATGTAGGTTTTCCTTAGTGTAAATTCGTCCGGGATGCGAAGACCCACTTACCGTATAGGAATTTCGTTAGTTTAGGAATAGTTTAAAACGAATTGTATATGCAGTATAGTTCATTATAAAAGGCAGAGTTTGTACTTCTGCATGGAGATGCGTTTCGTGAGAATAACTGTTGAGTATATTCTACCTGCTGATATTCTGAATATCGCACATAATTGCGCTTCTCTGTGGGTTAACAACCGGCACCTAAAAGTGCCGCCTAGAAGGGAATGGGGTAGAAAGAAGAGGAAGCGGAATTTTTAGGTTCCTTTCTGCAGTGCACCTAATTAATAACACCACCCATGTTCTCAAGCGAATGAGGACAATATGGAACAAGACGACAAGATATCGCAACCCAGTGCGTCATTCCAAGCGGACTTGAAAAGAAACTTCCACCAAGCATTCTCAAATGTTCATTGGATACTGCAGGGCTCTCACGGGCACGCCTTGAGTCAAGGAAAATTTCCCCCTAGCCTACTGAAGCTGTCACTGGTGCGGCACAAGGCAAGGCACATCAAAGCCGCCTCGCACGGTAACGTTTATAGAAGCACAATAATACGTGTTTGTCGCGACGGATGTGGTGTTGAACAGTGAATCATTTTTCTGCTGCCACTTTCACTTCACACACTTCATAAAAAAGTACTTCACCATCTTCCCGAGTTCAGAGACCGAGCTCAAGTGACCTGCTTTTGATGGTTCTAACTTCAGCATTTTAGCACACACTCGAAATAGTTATACACAAGTGGCACGCGTACTGTGCAACAAAAATTTATCAGAAGTGCAAAATAGAAACTGACGCACTCTGGGAGAATTATCAAACTGCTGACGTCACATGGTGAACAAACTTCGGTGGTGAACTGGTGAATTCTTAGCCCTCCTTTGAAGGCCATTCAAGAATATCCTGGCACTCACCTTCTGTTAAGGATCATAGTTAAGGGATAAACAAAGTTACGTACTCAGCTTACAGCTGAGTGCAGGAACTTCCGAAAATGAATATTTAGGTTAATTTTCAAGTACCTAGATAGAGAAACTGGTTTTATGATGATGGCAAAGTTGGATAAATATTTTAAAATCACCAATAAGAAAAACAAGTATTTAAAAATGACAAATTAATGAGGCAGAAAGATAAATGACCTAAAAATAAGGTACTTTAATAATGACGAAAAACTTAATAAGGATACATTTCTATAATCTGGGGGCCAGGATCAGGATTTGAACGTGTTATCAATGACTATGAAGCACCAATCAAAAGCTGATATGTCATGAAAATTCCGGCAATAATAATAATAATAATAATAATAATAATAATAATAATAATAATAATAATAATAATAATAATAATAATAATAATAATAATAATACCGGGCGAGTTGGCCGTGCGCGTAGAGGCGCGTGCCTGTGAGCTTGCATCCGGGAGATAGTAGGTTCGAATCCCACTATCGGCAGCCCTGAAGATGGTTTTCCCTGGTTTCCCATTTTCACACCAGGCAAATGCTGGGGCTGTACCTTAATTAAGGCCACGGCCGCTTCCTTCCAACTCCTAGGCCTTATATATTTTTATGTTAATTATGTATTTCACTGGTTAAGTGTAAGACAGGGACACGTGTCCCTAACTTTGCCAGTTAAAATAAATCATGTCTATCTATCTATCTATCTATCTATCTATCTATCTATCTATCTATCTATCTATCTATCCCATCGTCGCCATAAGTCCTATCTGTGTCGGTGCGACGTAAAGCCCCTAGCAAATAATAATAATAACAATAATAATAATAATAATAATAATAATAATAATAATAATAATAATAATAATAATAATAATAATAATAATAATAATAATAATAATAATAATAATAATAATAATTACGTACGTACACAAGCACACCGAGTGTTAATTTCTACGGCTATGGAGCCAGGCTCTGCATTCGGGTGACATGTGAGATCGAACCCCACCGTCGGCTGTCCTGAGAATGGTATTCTGTGGTTTCCAGTTTTAACTTTCAGGAAAATGCCCGAACAGTTCCTATTCTTAGGAATGCAATTTATATTTAATTGTCCATCAGTTATTTCATCTTCATCTTCCTTAGTTCATCAACCGAGTTTGACGTCAGGAAGGCCCTCCGAACGTAAAATCACGCCATGCAAATTCATCTTACCCCATCCTTGACCCCATATTACAGTACATATATCTGTGGCTTGGTTCTAAAAGGGCCAATGTCAAAAAAAACTGTTTTTGAGCTATGAGCATTTGAAGTTTTGCTTATAATATTCCAATTTTTTTTTTTTCAACAACTAACTTTAAATAACTATATACTTTCTTTGTGGAAGTCACCTTATTAAACGCTAATTTTTTCTATCGTATTCTAAAAAATTGCCAGGTCTCTAATCTTTATTGGTAATCTAACATTTTTGGCAAGGACTTATTTAATTAAACGTTAACTGTTCGTTTACTACTTAACAGAGACATTGGCCCTTTTAACATGTTGCGAGTCGAGATAAAACGCGTTTGTGTCTGTTAATATCTCAACTTTGATAAAAAATGGCATTGGCCCTTATAGAACTAAGCCACAAATATAATTCGTCTTTATATGTGGCGAAGCTAGGGCTCAAGGTCCTCTATTACCCTCAACCACAACGTTAAAAGTGTACAATTATGTAATGTAGTAAATATTGCAACAATGAGCAAAAATAGTAGTACGTATCGTAAATTTGGGGGTAGGGGCCTAGTAATAATAGAAATCATTTTAGAATTGGCAACATGACAATATAGACGAAGACAGCAACAATTACAAATCGAGCAATTATAGCATTAAAGAAAGAAATTGAGAATTTATTAATTGCTCTAGGTGACACCGCCACAGATAGGTCTTACGGCGACAATGGGAAAGGAAAGGGCTAGTAGGAAGAAGGAAGTGGCCGTAGCATTAGTTAGCATACAGTATTGCCATTTGCCTGGTGTGAAAGTGGGAAACCACGGAAATCCATCTTTTGTGCTGCCGACAGTGGGGTACGAAACAACTATCTCCCGAATGGAAGCTGCCGGCTATGTGACCTAAACCGCGCAGCCACTCGCTCGGTATGAAGGCAGTAAAACCCTATAAGAACAGACACATTTCTAATTTTTATGAAAATATGCTCATTCACGCAATCATTCACACTTCACTCGTCATATAAGTCAGCTGGAAGAATTCAGCCAGTGGTTTCGGCAATCCATCTTAAACCTCCTCCGAGAATGCAAATCTCTAACTTTAGCAGGGAGCGTACGCCACAGTCTAGCGGCAGTGACTGCGAAGGAGCGGTTGTAAGCTCTGGAATGACTGTAATAATGGCGTGTGGCCTCTGAAGAGGCCTCGTGCAGGTCTTTCGAGTTGACACCGCATAGGCGACCTGCACGTCTGCGAGGATGGGACCCTACCTATGAAGAATGAAGATGGCACAAACACCCAGCCTCCGAGCCATGGGAATTAACCAATTAAGGGTAAAATCGCCACCCCGACCAGGAATCGAACCCAGCACCCTCTGGCTAGCAAGTTCACCATTTAGCCTTGGAGCCGGATTAAATTCGTGTCCTCATCCCGAGGTGAGGCAACTCTTTCAAGGCATATCCCCAAAAGATTTTTACTGCATGCACCATTTCAACCACATACCAGCACTCCTGCCATTCTGAAATTTCTGGCACTACCGGGAATCGAACCAAGGCCCCTCAGGACGGCAGCTAATAAGACTAACTCTTACACAACTGAGGCGAATTGTGGAATGATTGAGGGACGTAGTTACAGAGGAGCCAGATCGTGTGTCGTACTAATGATAGAAAGAGAAAGGTAATTCGGATCACCTGAATTTAGAACTCAATGCAGAAGGGAACAACATGTAGAGACTGCGACGCTCGTGCACACGAAGACATGACAACTCCCTATATAAAGGTGAATTGTGGGAATTATATCGCAGGTTAAATATTAATTTTCTGGGGCTGTACCTTAATTAAGGCCACGGCCGCTCCTTTCCCAGTCCTAGCCCTTTACTCTCCCATCGTCGCCATAAGACCTATGTGTGCCGGAGCAACGTAAAGCCATTAGCAAAAAAAGTCTATTACAGTTGTATAAATTCCGTTCGAGCATCTTGTTTCTGTATTGAGATAATGTCTATATGTACGGTACAGTGTCACAGTAGTCTAGAACAGGTAAGATCAGGGATTGTACCAGTTGTATTTTCAGAAGTTTGGGAAACACATGTAACACCAATAAACGGGTATTTGTTTGAAAATAGTAATACGGTTTATTATTATTATTATTATTATTATTATTATTATTATTATTATTATTGTTATGAGCCTGCGTGGCTCAGGCGACAGCAGGCCGGACTCTCACCGCTGGGTTCCATGGTTCAAATCCCGGTCACTCCATGTGAGATTTGTGCTGGACAAAGCGGAGGCGGGAAAGGATTTTCTCCGGCTACTCCGGAATTCCCTGCCATATTTTATTCCAGCAACACTCTCCACTGATATTTCATTTCATCTCCCATTCATCAATCATTGCCCCAGAGGAGTGCGACAGGCTTCGGTAACCGGCACAATTCCTATTCTCGCCGCTAGATGGGGGCATCATTCATTGCATTCCTGACCCGGACGAATGACTGGAAACAGGCTGTGGCATTTAATTATTATTATTTTTATTATTATTCTTCTTCTTATTATTATTATTATTTTTATTATTATTAATCCAGCCGTAGTTCAACCGGAAGAGTAGAGATTGTAAGTGAGAAGGCAAATTATACCTTTCCCCACTTCATGATGATGCTTGTTGTTTAAAGGGGCCGAACATCTAGGTCATCGGCCACAGCCCTCTTCTTGCAAGACCTCTCAGACTTTCTGTATGAAACAGGGCATGCAGGGAAAGGAGAGGAATCCGTGGATGGTACAATACAATATCATGCAAAAAGACAGAATATTTGCATCAACCTTTTAACTTAATGGCGTGTGACCTCCAAAGAGGCCTGGTGCAGGTCTTTCGAGTTGACACCTTACAGGCAACCTGCGCATCTATGGGGATGGGGCCCTTCCGAAGATGAATTCGAATGCTGAATACGGCGCACACACCCAGTCCCCGATCCATCAGTATTAAACAATGAATATTTTGAAATCCGGACCCGGCCGGGAATCGAACCCGGGACCCCGTGGACCAAAGGCTAGCATGCTAAAAATTTAATCATGGAGCCGGACATTTGCAACAAAGAAGGAAATCAGCATGCTAAACATTTAACCCTGGAGCCGGACATTTGCAATAAAGAAGGAAATCAGCATGCTAAACATTTAATCCTGGAGCCAGACATTTGCAACAAAGAAGGAAATCAGCAAGCTAAACATTTAACCATGGAGCCGGACATTTGCAACAAAGAAGGAAATCAGCAAGCTAAACATTGAACCCTGGAGCCGGACATTTGCAACAAAGAGGGAATCAGCAAGCTAAACATTGAACCCTGGAGCCGGACATTTGCAACAAAGAAGGAAATCAGCAAGCTAAACATTGAACCCTGGAGCCGGACATTTGCAACAAAGAGGGAATCAGCATGCTAAACATTTAACCCTGGAGCCAGACATTTGCAGCAAAGAAGGAAATCAGCATGCTTAACATTTAACCATGGAGCCGGACATTTGCGGTAAAGAAGGAAATCAGCATGCTTAACATTTAACCATGGAGCCGGACATTTGCGGTAAAGAAGGAAATCAGCATGCTAAGCATTTAACCATGGAGCCGGACATTTGCAGCAAAGAAGGAAATTAACATGCTAAACATTTAACCATGGAGCCGGACATTTGCAACGAAGAAGGAAATCATCATGCTAAACATTTAACCCTGGAGCCGGACATTTGCAGCAAAGAAGGAAATCAACATGCTAAACATTTAACCATGGAGCCGGACATTTGCAACGAAGAAGGAAATCATCATGCTAAACATTTAACCCTGGAGCCGGACATTTGCAACAAAGAAGGAAATCAGCAAGCTAAACATTTAACCATGGAGCCGGACATTTACAGCAAAGAAGGAAATCAGCAAGCTAAACATTTAACCATGGAGCCGGACATTTGCAGCAAAGAAGGAAATCGGCATGCTAAACATTTAACCATGGAGCCGGACATTTACAGCAAAGAAGGAAATCGGCATGCTAAACATTTAACCATGGAGCCGGACATTTACAATAAAGAAGTGAAATAAGATTCCAAAACAAAATATGTATTAAGAAAAATTGAAAGGGTGAAATTCAGGAAATATTTTTCAAAATTAGCTAACGAATACAATTGGACACAAAGTTAAAAATTTCTTCAAGGAATACATCAAATACTTTGTGTTAAAAAGACGAAAATCCATAGCATGCTTCCAGTCATTCGACCGGGTCAGGAATGGAATGAATGAAGCCCCCATCTAGCGGCGAGGATAGGAAATGTGCCGGCTGCCCAAGCTTGTCGCACTCCTCTTGGGCAATGATAAATGATTGACAGATGAAATGAAATGATATTGGAGAGTGTTACTGGAATAAAAGTTGATGGGGAATACCGGAGTACCAGAAGATAAACCTGTCCCGCCTCCGCTTTGTCCAGCACAAACCTCACGTGGAGCGACCGGGATTTGAACCACGGTATCCAGCGGTGAGAGGCCGCCTGAGCCACGGAGGCTCCACTTTGTGCTACATTAGAAACAAATTACAAATACTTCATTTACGCGCAAGAAGGAAGTATATAAAGGAAAAATCACTTCCTAGACCGCGTTATTAACAAGAAAGAATAGGATTAAACCCATTCTTCACCCTAAATTTTAAATACAAAATGTCTTAGGGACGAAATCTGCTAACACCATTGGGCTCCTAACTCTGCTAGTATATTCGAATTACTGAAAATAATAAAGTAAGAAGTTCATAATATCACACTATCTTCGTAAACAACGTGAGTTTTGTATGGATACATTATATATATACCTTATAAGAATCTTAATATCATGGTATGAGAAAGCTAGTGACTTTCGTTCCGAAAAATTCACCACATGAAATTGGAATATTACAAGAATTTGAGAATTTATCATAGCTATTGGTAGTGATGTTCGCATGATCCGAGTCATTCGCTCACAGTAAGAAAGTAAAACACGAACAAGAATTTGAAGTGTCCAGCAATAGTACGATCCAAGCGACTGTTCAAATACAAAGCTGCGAGCTAGGAGGCGAAGTTTCAAGACTGGAGCGGGTCTGAGCGTGAGGCAATCATGGCGCAGTCCTTTTCCTTAGCTCACAACATGGAGAAAATTCCTTGAAGTTGGAATGTTGGAGTAAAACTAAGGTGAATTATGTTGTTACATACAGCAGAATACCTGGTAGCTTTGAGAGGAAAAAATATTTTCTGATTTTTACTGCACGTATTTTTCACTTGTTCAGTCCAATTTAGCGTCTCTTAACTTACTAACGTACAATAAGGCGTGACAATATTATTTAGTATAACTGTGGAACATGCCTACTTTTTAAGGTTTCTTTCGGTATCAAATATTATAGTGTGTGTTTTGTTGGAAATTATTAACAAACTGTTATTATTGGCCTATTTACTGAGTCGTCGTAAGTCAAAATTTACTTTGTCAATGGATGCATGCATGCCTTCTGGATAAGTGTGTTGATACACTTGAAGGCAATCTGCATAGATGTGTTGCTTGCTCTATTTCAATGCGTGCCCTACTTTGTTCATGCTAATGAGAAATAAATGTGGGCACAAAACCAACCCCTGCGAGATACCTATTGACTTGTTATGCCATCTTGAGTACATTGTTCCCACTGATAAACATTGCCGGTGGTCAGTGATGTAGGAGGGAAAAAATTAATAATAAATAATAATAAAATAATAATAATAATAATAATAATAATAATTTATCGATTTTACGTCTCACTAGTTTTGACGGTTTATGGAGACGCCGAGGTGCCAGAATTTTGTCCCGCAGGAGGCTAGGAAAACAACAGAGAGGGAATGTGCCACTTTGGCGACTGCCCTAAACGCAGATCAGTATTGATTGATTGATTTACTTCACGTGCCAGTAAATCTACCGACACGAGGCTGACGTATTTGAGCATCTTCACATACCACCGGACTGAGCCGGGATCGAACCTGCCAAGTTGGAGTCGAAGGTCAGCGCTGAACCATCTGAGCCACTCAGCCCGAAATGAACAGATTTCGCATTAATATTCAGACTACGGAGTTGGTGCAGTAATAACTCAGGACTGTGTCTAAGGCAATGTTTAGGACTAGTAATGTTGTTACAGTTACGTATCGTTGGTCTATTTCATGTCTGATATCGTCTGTTGCGGTCTATGTCTTTTTTAAAGACGGATTGAAAAGCGTCATGGAAGGATTTCTGGGTCAGTTTTTCAGTGATTTGTGCATGAACCAGACGTTCGAGTGCTTTTGACAAGGGTAGAAGAATGGATACTCGGCGGTAATCTAATGGAGAATCCAAGGTAGTGTTTTCTGTGATAGGCCTTATTAATGCGTACTTACAAACAGTACATACATTTTCACTATAGACTGTTAGACTGTTATGCCTTTGAGCGTTCAGTCTGAAAGTCTCTGTGAATTAACTAAGCGCCTCTACAATCCTCAGTGTGCGAATAGTTCTGTGGACTCGTTTAGGACCAATTCACACTAGACGACAGGAATCTTCTGCTGGAATGGGCTACCAGCTGCCCGTGCTTGTGAAACATTGTTTTATATGGAGCTCTTTACACTGGGCTATTTTGTAGCCGAGCTACAGAAAGAAGTTCGGCGTCCGACTTTGAAGTAGATCACTCTCGCTACCGGTAGCAGAGGCAGATTTCGCAACTCCTATTGGCGACAACTGGTGAACCATTGCTATGCATTCGGGTATTTATATTAGGCTACTCTGTAACCCAGCCACTCGCCTTCAGTTGCCTTCCGTTCTGAAGTCCCTTCAGAGTCATTGTGCATTTGAAGTTTCTTCTCGTTATCTATTCCGTTTCAAAATACTCTAAATACAATAAAATATTCTACATCGTCGCTGCCGGGACAAAACCTCCTATGTGAAATATTTTAGCTTAAAACTTTGGCCGGTAAGGTTTTGTCATCTAAGGTGCAATATTGTATGAATATTGTCAAGGCATTCTCGCTCTTCATAATATACGTACTGCGGGTCAGTATGTCTCCAAAAATATTATCACATAGGAGGTTTTGTCCCGGCAACGACGATATTCAGTATGAATGATCTATCTACACAGATCAAATAAACACACACGATTTAATTATAAAAATAATAGAGTCATCTGGATCTTAAACTGTGACGAGTATAGTAATAGAGTGGAGAAGAGAAATGCATGGGCGAGTTGGCCGTGCGGTCAGGGGAGCGCAGCTGTGAGCTCGCATCAGGGAGACAGTGGGTTCGAACCCCACTGTCAACAGCCCTGAAGATTATTTTCCGTGGTTTCCCATTTTCACACCAGGAAAATGCTGGGCCTGTACCTTAATTAAGGCCACAGCCGCTTCTTTCCCATTCCTAGGTCTTTCCAGTCCCATCGTCGCCATAAGACCTATAAGACCTATCTGTGTCGGTGCGACGTAAAGCAACTACCAGCAGGCAGAGATGGCGGAACTTAACTGGGTGACCTCACGGCTGAGTTTTGAGTAATTTTATCACATAAACTCAATATGTGCCTGTTGTATATCAACATCATATGACATGTCCGGCTCTATGACTGAGTGGTTACTGTCTTGGCGTTCAGTCCTCGGGGACCCTGTTTCGATTCCGGACGGGTCGATGGATTTTAGGTAAATTGCCTTCGCTCGAGTGTTGGAGCTTGTGCTGTCCTCAACTTTCCTGCAACTCATATATCACGCATATCACTATCTCCCCCACACACTAGGTTTTGTCTTACAATGACTGCACCATACTTGCAAGAGCTACACAAAATCAACTGTTATGTACTACATGGGGTCAAAAAGGAACTTCCTTCCGTCCTTCAAAAATCCTATTACGTCTACCGGGTTTGAGATCCGGAATCCGACACTCTATCACTGCAGGGGATGAAAAATGACTAAATAACAGGGTAGGTGAATTTTAAAATGTCACAGTCGTTATCAAGCTCATGAAAAATGCCGATGGTAAACGTACAACGTAAAACGAACGGTTCTGTGCATTTATTAGTGTAAATATTCCACTCGCACTTCACGTTAGTTAAGCTCTTGTAATATGTATAGAGGGAGGCAATATGGTATACGAAATTAACTTCACATGATGTGCTCTTACGTAGTCTGCAGTGTGCTATAAGGAAGACAAGCCAGGCCACCGCCTCGAGACGCTACAACACTCCAGTACCATCTATGTCACGGTGCGGGTACGCCAGTGAACCATATGTCCCTAGTAAATTCCTTACTCAAATACTACTTAGACCATCTCGTTCCTACAAGGCACAATATCTATTTCCACAGCAAGAGTGAAGAACACACATCAAGTTTTTAACGCACAAAAGAAGGAAGGAAAAAGGAAAAAAACCAAGACGAGTGCTGGTAATAAATAACGTCCTTATGTGTTCTTATTACCGCATAACACAATTAAGATTAACTGCCGTACAAAGAAGCTATCGGTTCTCGCGGTGTGTTAGTAATGTATTTAGTCATTAATCTAGTAAATATTCGCGCATGACTATTTTGATTGGCTGCGCTATTGCCGGATCTGCAGTAGGTGGCGTACTTGAAGGCTTGAGGTATGAGCTGGGAGAATTCAAGGAATTTATGACCTCCATGTAGTTTGGTGTGGAATGTTCAAAAGCCAAGTGAAGTATTAAATTAACACAGTCACACAGATTTTTGCCAGCTTCGCAGTGTAGGGGTAGAGTGCCTGCATCTTACCCGGAGGACCCGAGTTCGGTTCCCGGCCAGATCAGAGATTTTTACCCCGATCTGAGAGCTGGTTCGAGGTCTACTCAGCCTACGTGATGGAGATTGAGAAGATAGCTGATAGTGATAAAGCGGCCCCGATCTAGAAAACCAAGAAAATATAACGGCCGAGGGAATTCGTCGTACCGACCACACGACACCTCGTAATCTGCAGGTCTTCGGCTAAGCAGCGTTCGCATGGTAGGTCATGGTATTTTGGGGGCTATTGTGCCAAGGGGTTTTGTGTTTTTTAGTCAAATAGATTTGGAATTCAGCTACTCCATCTCATCTTCACAGTATTAACATGGAAGGGAATCGCCTTGATAATGATTGACCAGCAAATAGTATGAAGCGTACAGTCACGTAATTGTGCCTAACTTTGCGATGGACAGATCAATAGACCTGACGTTGTCATGAGTGAAATGAATGTAGGAAATAGAAATATGTGTTTTCTAACCTTGGCCGTAAACCATCAACCGTGATTTGAAAGTGATACGTGAAACACAAGGAGGTGCATTTGAATAGCTTTCCTGAATGCTTATGCTCATTTCTCCAGACAGATTTTTTCACGTCACAAAATGCCTTACTAAATCATAGTTAAAAAATTATATTTTATCTACAAAGGATAAGAACAACATTCTCTCAAAGTTAAGTCCACAATACTGATCTCCATGTTATTCATAATTATGGTAAATTTGGAAAAATTTACTTCCCAACGAAAAATAATAATCAAGCTCTACCTGTTGGTCTACTAAGCATAATGTCATCTGGATTTACGGAGTAATTATTGGAAGATTTCACGAGAACATTATCCTGCGAGTAATTATTGGAAGATTTCACGAGAACATTATCAGGCGAGTAATTATTGGAAGATTTCACAAGAACATTATCCTGCTATACTTTGTACTTGATGCACAGAATTATATTGTGAAGGACAATATATTCTCCTGAAAATCCGAGTTATGTGGTGTTATGTAGTGCAGTGGACACCATCTATCTAGGGTCAATAGGATCAGCAACATTGAAGAAAAGTCACCTAATACATCGTCATACAGTACATTTATCAATAATTTAAAATTAGGCTAATATACTTTTTCCCTTGTACTGCTTACTCTTGTACATTTCAGCTAGTTTCATTGCTTTTTTCTTCTTCTTCTTGAACATCATTCCTCAAATACATGATTGTTAAATGAAATGTTGTAAATATCATTGCATGACATGAATTTTCTACTCATGTTGTCTGTTTTATACATTATGCGGGCAGAGTGATAAGAGAAGGTGTTCTTAAGTAAGGACTCCTTGATCATTGACAAAATGGGAGGAAAGAATGCACCGATTCAGTTCATTAAATATATATTAGATTGAATCGAAGCGTTAATTGAGCTTTACAATCAAAAAGAAAGTTGTCAGTTTTAATTAATATGTATTCTTTCTTACGAATAAAGAAAGAAAACAATAATAAATTTACCAGCTAATATTACAACTGTTATATTTTCTGAGCTTCATTGAAATGATGGGGAGCTAGTTTAAGCGAGCACATAATCAATTAAAAATCTGTCCTAATACTTATATGTGCAAAGAGATAAACGAAGCCTGATTTGAGTACTTTACTCAAGGCTATGACAATTTTATTTTGACAATTTTACGCAATCACTCCACTCAAAGAAGTGAAATGATACCTGATTTGTAATAGGAACAGCACTTACGGTCTCAGATACGTATATTATACACATAGTGTACCATTCAGCTTGTTAAGAAAAAAAACCACACACTCAGTAACTAGCAAGGCTCACGACCGCGATTCCTACAATAAATGAAGCAACAATATTAACTAAAGGTTAATGAGGATGTGGAAAAAAATCAGCTATATGAATAATAATTTTTTTCATTGGGAAAACCTAATGGTATTGCCTTTCAAGGCATTAAGATACGATATTCGCAGCTGAAGATTCTTGGGTCAGCTTATTATCTTCTTACTTGGCTCAGAGTTTCAGCTCAGCCATGAAAAGTATAAATCCTTCTGTGATGGTTGTAAGGGGTTAGCTTTATTATTGTGAAGACGATTAGCTAATAAACACTGGATTAAAATTCCACAATTAACCATGTGGAAGTGGCTGTTTTAAATATCCCATTATATCTCTAGGCAACTGTTGAGCTGGTACCAACTTCAGAGGGAACGGTCACTTCCTTCCCTTATTTTACAGGTAATTCAATATAAACACACTCATACGTACAAACACCACCGCCACACACACTGAGAGAGTGATTTAACACCTACTAATCACATGGGCGATGTGAAGTGAAGCAAAGAAAGGAACAAAATGAATATTGGATAAATTGTTCCTAATTATTTCTAGATGATACATCTCCGTTCAAAACTCAAATAACCGTGTCTTATTCCAAACTGTCATGTAAGGTAAGGTAAGTCTGCGAAGACAGTGCGCTGGAAGCGAAACGAGTACAGTCCCGTAATTCTAAAATTATTCATTAAAATTTGGATGAAACTTTCGCTGGGAATATCTATTACAATTTTATTGTTCCCTCGACAAATAGGCGTTGGGAATCCCTCCAGAAGTCTAACATATTCCGTAGTTTACAAATTGTTCTGTAGAGTACCACCTTAACGTCGATACGTAGGGGTCGCCAATTCCCAACACGGCCCTATCAACAATTGCCAACACACGGTTGTGCTACTTGAAATTCGACTCGCCTTTCAGCTCGGAGCTCCCTTGGGAGAGGTCCTTGTTGCCTGACCGGCCAGGCCCGCAGGTATGAAGTAACACACCTCACTGGATTGTTTGACGTGGCTGGGCTGTGTTTGAACCGTGGTTCGTACACACAACAGAACAATTGACCATGTATACAGAAGCCCACTTGAATGTCAAACATGTGGATACTCGAATACCTCTTCACAGCATGTCAACGTAATGAATAGCTGACACACTGTTATTTCTCGAAGTTGGATTTCCTTTCGATAACTTTTACAAGTTGATTTCAATTAAAAGTGTGCTTCAATCATATTACGCTAGCTACGGTACTTTGAAAGAAGTACTACAGATCGTTTCTCAATTATAATTCCTTTAAAGACAATGAGGTAACGATAATCATTTGCATACAGCAGATGACACTACAAATCAGCCCAAAGGCACGCACATCCCTCCATTGGGTTGGCGTCAGAAAAGGCATCCGGCCATAAAACTGAGCTTAATCCATAGCGGCGCAGGTAGTTGAGAAAACGTCAGAAAGCAGAAGAGGAAGACACATAAAGATAATCTCGTAATATTTCAAAATATCTACTTTCCCTGTCGTTGACGGGTTAGTGTTTGTATAACTGCAGCAGTAATCCCGTCTAGCGGAGATGCGTTGCAGCTGAATCCATCACGGTAATGTTCTTACTGACTTACGCTGTAGGGACATTTTTAATGCTATTTGTTCCGGGCGTCGACCCATGTGGATCTTTTGTATGAACCTGCGTGTAATTGGAATGGCGGTAGTATGGAATGTTGTGTGTGAGGAGAGGAAGATTAAGGACGTCACAAAACACCCAGTCCCCAGGCCAGGGATATTACAATTTAAAACCCCTGAACCGACCTGGAATCGAACCCTGGGCCGCCGGGTGACAGGCGGACGCGTTGCACCCTACACCACGGGGCCGGACGTCCAGGGATTTAGGGCACTGAAGGCCATTACATTTATTTTATTCGGGCTGCGTCAAATCAGAGCATTGCAGGGCAAGGCTTCCAACCTCCTCTTTTATGACTTCTTTTCACTCATTCTCGGAGTGATCGTTAGCGTTTATACTCTCACTTCGACAGTCATCTTCATTATCTTACTGACCAACATTGTGGACAATGATCATTCGGAATTGAATCTTATTGAAAGCTTGTTAAAACGGTCACAACAACCACCGACATTGTTGAATAAAATGACGACTGAATAATACATCACCGTTAGCGACACTCGCGTTGATGGACTTAGCAATAAAGAAACACTTAGCGCAACAGCCCCGAACAGCCATGGCCTACCAAGCGACCGCTGTTCAACCCTAAGGCTTGGAGATTATAAGGTGTCCTGTAGCCAGCACGACGAATCCTCTCATCCGTTATTCTTGGTTTTCTAGACTAGGGCCACCACCTCACTGTCAGATAGCACCTAAAATGTAATCATGTGGACTGAATGGACCTCGAACCAACCCTCAGATCCAGGTAAAAATCCCTGACCTGGCCGGGAACAGAACCCAGGGCCTCAGAGTAAGAGGCAGGCACGCTTCTTGGTTGCCACTACTGTCCTGTAATGTCGTTATCAGCCAATCAGCTTGCTGGTTGCCTTTTTATGTCATTATCAACCAATTAGCTTACTGTCTGTTTAAGTCATTTTCTACCAATAAACACCACGCCCGTCCCTTTATATGTGTAGTGAATATGAACCTTATCCTGGGGGATGACGGATAAGGCTGAGATAGTGGGAACAATATAGGCTAAACATTTCCTAATACGTGACATTATCCGCGTGTGGCGAAGAGAAAATACCAGCGTTCCCCTCCGGCATGTAAAAAATTAGGACGTGTTGCGTGTACCTTCATTTTAATGTAGGTTTTCTCATTTTTATTTAAGTATTATCATGTATGTGTTTGGTGCTCTTTACGGACATAATGGAAAGCCCTCAGGGAACTATGTAAATTTACGGATATACGAGTGTGTGCTCTCATTTCGCATATTCAATTTATTTTCTTGTGATTAAATTTTCTACCTCTAAATTTCTGTCCTGTGTTTCGGACTTCAACTCCTTTCTGGTCTTAGTAACCTTGTAGTATGGCTTATCCTCTATGTCACCGGGCCTTCTGCCCTACTAGGTTTTACGATCAGACATGTCACGGGATTGCTTGAGGTGCTCAGCATCACTTTCATTTTGTTCTCAGCCTTTCAATTAACCTTCCTTTTCGAATTTCTTGGCCGTATAGTATGAGCTTCGGCCCCTGCAATTCAGGACCATTTGATCCGTTATTTGATAGTGGCTGCCTTATGGAATGAAGGTACGGAGTGGAGAGGCTGACTAGGTTTTAAGTATAGTAAGAGGGGTTCTGATGTGAACTTTTAAACATAATTACATGCACCTAAAGTGAAATCTTGGGCTTTTGAGCGATTCAGATTTTAGTTCAGGCTTCGACACCATTCTTAAATATCATTACTCTAAACTGGGGGTTTGTTTCCCTCTTCAATAACTGGTTATAAAGCTCTTGCTTCTTGATTGTAACTAATATATGTTCGATTTCCCTTCTAAATTGTAAATATATATTCTCTATTAGGCCGGAAGTATGTGTTGACTTACTGGTTCGGTAAAGATTTAAATTCCTATAACATTGTTGGAAGCTTCTTCTCCCCCATATGTAACCTATGCTCCAAGCTTGTCCAAACGTTATTTCTTGTTAAAACCTTAATGTTGTTGTGTTTGAAATGATGATTTAATAACAAAGAAGATAAAAGATAACATGAAGATACATTTAAAGTTCAATATTTTCTTGTTGGGGTTTTGTCCAGTGTCTAGCCCACCGCTTCTTTCCCTCTGACCCACGGACACTCAGTAACAAATTAAAACACAAATTAAATATCAACGACAAGAGCTACAAAATACAACAAACAATTCCATAAAAACCAAATATTACAGCAAATTACATTGAAGTAAGAACTGTCACTAAAACAAAAGTAGGATAAAAGGAAGTACATTCAAACAAGAAAAAAGGGGCCTGATAATTAAAAATGACATACAAGTAGTGTAGCATAAAATTACAAAGAAATAGCACAGAAATGCATACGAAATACGCGGAAAATAACGTTTTCCCTTATATGTAGTGTAACTTAATTACAACGCTCACTGTTAAGTATTCACCCAAAATTCATAATTTTTTTATCGCTGGATATACTTTGTCCTCCTCGCTATTCTATACTGCTCCATGGCTTCGGCACCGAACGTTTTGAGAAAGGGAGGCGTTCAGTAATGTCTCAATGGTACTTATTGGTTGAGCCAATGTTTGATCATTCCAAGTACATAGCTTATAATAGTTTGTTACCAGGATAGTAGCGTAGTGAGGGATATAGAATCAAGGTGTAGGATTGTTGAGGATTACGACAGGTGGGTACTACAGTACTGGAAGGTACAGATTGTCATTTAAAACTATGAACGATGTCGTGCGTATAAATCGGTTTCAATGCACAATCCATTCTTCATGATACTCCCCCTCCTAAGCAAATAACTGAAAACGCGAGAGGATATCCAAACGATAATAGTTAAATAACTGTATCATACAGTTACCGGCAGGTGTCCGGCTCCAAGGCTAAATGGTTAGCTTGCTGGCCGTTGGTCACAGGAGTCCCGTGTTCCATTGCCGGCGGCGTCAGGAAATTTAACCGTAATTGTTTAATTTCGCTGACACGGGGTCTAGGTGTATGTGTCGTCTTCATCATCATTCCATCCTTATCACGACGCGCAGGTCACCTACGGGAGTCAAATCTAAATACCTGCATCTGAAGAGCTGAGCTTGTCCTCGTACACTCCCGGCACTAAAAGCCATACGCCATTAAAAGTTTTCTTTTACCGGCAGGTGATTACCGCTTATTGAAAGAGGCAATAACTTGAGTTAAGTGAATTGCAATATATACGTTTCTTTTAAAAGTTAAAATAAATAATCAAATGTACAAAGATTTGGAGTTCACTCACACTCACGAACCATCTCACTACCATTACATTGTACTGAGAGATATAAACTAACAGCAAAATTTGTAATGTTAATATCAAAGCGACCTATACTGTTCATTAGACATGCAAAGGTTCATAGTTTCGTTGTTATAGATTTCCAAGTGGTCGATGTGCTTATGAATTGCCCTTTGAGTTTCTCGCCTCATTTCCACCATCTCTTCAGTGTTAGTGTCACCTGTTTCACAGTTCACGGAGCACAATCTTCTGGAAGAAACACCAGCGTTGCTCTCTCTCCTTCCTTGACAGTGCTCGACGGTGTTGCCGTACCCTAGAAGGCGTTGTATCCGACGGGCCTTCTGGCCCTCCAGGCAACGAAAGCTCGGACAACATGTCAGGGCAAAGTGTTTGGTGCGCAGATGGAATGGTTGCCCGTATAAGTACTTGCGAAAATTCCTCAAGGTCCTCACGATGGCAAGTAGTTCCGCTCGGCTTTGCACAGAATTTTACTGTAGTAGGTGATCGCCTTCTCCTGGCCGTCCTGCACCTGCGACAGTATCCCACCAATTCTCATGTCCCTGACGACGGAGTCCATGATTGAACCTCTCTCCTGCCTTGAGATATCCCAGGACGGGTGACGAACGCAGGGACTCCTTGAGTGTACTATTTGAACGATCATTGGAACGGATTTCTCTGCTCGGTGAGCCGCTTATGCTGCACCGAGAAGTCAACATATTCCGCTATAAACCTGCGCCTTTAAGTGCAAAACCGAGTAAGTTCCTGCGTTCCAGCTAGTTCATCGGCAACTGTTAGGCCCTGATGGCTTCTAAATTTTCAGGATTAGTGGCTACTCCTTCCGATGTGGCCAAGACATCGCGCCTCCTTCTGAAACAGCTGGCACACTGCTGGATTCGGCTTAAAGTGAACCCCGGGAAATCACTGGAATACTCTCTGGAGGTTTTCGATGCGTTTACTGAACGTGCGCCCAACTATGATAATGCCGTCCAGATACACGCGGCAACCTCCTTAGTACAGACGCCCTCAGCCTCTCCAAGGTCGACGGAATATTGCAGAGGCCGAAGGGCATCACGGTGAACTAGTACAATACTTGGCCGGTAGAGAATGCCATCTTCCCTCTTTCCACCGGATGGAACTCTGAGTGCCAGCACCCAGAGTTGAGGTTCAGGGTCGAAAACAAGTGACCTCCTGACCACATATCATGGGTATCGCTTATCCGGGACAATGGGAAGCAGTCCTCCTTGGTGACCTCATATAATTTGTTGTAATCAACCCTGAAACGGAGCTCTCCTTTTTTGTTTTTCACTAGAACCTATGGTGATGACCATTGGCTGTTTGAATTTGCGATGACTCCCCAATGTTTCATATCATCCACCATCCAGTCGACTTCCACCTTCATTGCCAGAGGTACCCTGGGGGAGGATGGGGCTGGCGATTGAAGTGGCATCGCCGATGTTGAGGGGATGGAACACCCTGTCCGTCCTTCCACATTCCCCTAATGTAGCAGTGAAGATGTGCCTTAACTCGTTCCATAAGCTCATTGAGCAGCCCCGCTTCCAGGTTTTTCCAGCCGTCGGAGATAATCTTCCAGAAATTTTCGGAACCTTCATCCACTTCCGGGGTCTGTGCTTCTTCATCGTCCACTGGAACGAGGCACGTGATTGCCTTACCCGTCCGAAGATTGGTCCCGCTGAGTATCCTATGAATACAGTATTTATACCAGCACGTGGGTACGTGCTGGAAATTGCCGTCCTCGCTAGGTAAGTCTTTGTCAGGTGGTCGTCGGTCTGGATTCTACGAGCACACCCAAATATGGTGCTTGTCTGTCGAAACGAGTCATCACCATCACCACACTCTTCGCAAATAACACATTTTCGCTGGGAAGCGTGAGTCTTGCTACTCCCGGTTGCTTTCCGGGGCACCCTAACATTATCTCTTGCCCCTCGAGCCAGAGCACGTGTCATCCCACGTCGACTGTAGCTTCGGACGCGTGTCTATGCCTAAGATGACCTTGTCTGTGATGGCAACGATGAAAGCCCAGACTCCTTGGCGTCGTTGTTCCAGCGTCAGATCGAGTATCACCTCATTCAGAACAGAACAGACGACATTCTGTGGCTGTTTGCACCACGTAGAGGCAGTTGGGCTCTCTCCCTCGCTATCCCTCAGTGGTGTTTGTACTGGTTATTCTTAATGCCGCCCCCATACCTATCATCAGTCTGCACGGCATGTCCCCAAGTTACCCGCCGGCGATCGGCATGACGTCGTTCCTCTCCCTCTCCGTGACCACTTGTAATGTGAATCGAAGAGATGGCAATGACAGCGCCGACGAGTCAGTCCCCTTCTTGGTCCTTACTCGTTTACCTGATCAAGAGCAGCTCACACGCTGCAGTTCTTCCACAGGAGGCTGCGATTGCGGGAGTTCAAGTAGGTGATCTGGTGGGCATTTTAACGGTGTGTCACTCTCCTCTGACTGAGTAAGCCACCGGTGCATTCTCTTTCCTCATGGCTCTTATCATCGGTGACGGTGCTACGGTTCCCTTCACTGCCAACATCCCAATTGTTAACGCCAAGGCCCCCTTGATGTTACCCTACCCCGTAAGTATCAGCGTTGCGGAGCCCATCGATGAAATTATACGCTGGCTAGCGCTGAATGTGATCCTAAGGTAGATCGTAGCCTTATGGGCTGGTTGTTCGACCTCGGCGGCAAATTCCTGCAGCATCTCGATGGCGTGCTGTGGAATCTTCCTTAGCGAGACTCGGTAGGCGACTGCTAGCTTGTGGTCACTGTAGCGCCCGTCAAAATATCTCACAATTTCCTCACACGCGGTAGCTGGTTTGAGGCTGCGTAACATCTCCGCAGCTCGTCCTTGTAGCTCGGCGATCAGGTGTACGGCTCTTTCTTCCGACGTCCATCCGTTGTGTACGTAGACGGTCTCGAACTCTGTCTAGTATACAGTCCCAGAAGTGGTACCTTCGTAACGTAAGGGTTTAACATTCGGAACGCTGGATCCACCATCACTGCTAATGGGCGTAGTACGGGTCTCAAAGGCCCTCACTCTTCCAACAGAGCACTTTCCTTCCTCAGTCTCCAATTCCTATGTCCACAATATGGAGCTCTTCAACGAGTTCTTTACCGTAGGCTTTGTCGGGGATTATAATCTTAATTGTATCGTTCGTCTGGCTCGGGGCTTCAATATTAAAAATTATCTTAGGGAGAGCCCCATCCTCACAGACATGCAGGTCGTCGTCTCTAGAGCTTCTACTAGATAAAGACCTATAACAATGCTCTCCGGAGCGCATAAGCTATAAGAAAATAACCGAAACTTTGTTTATAGAGAGAGCACTTCCTAGTCTAATTTAAACTGTCCACCCGTAAGTTAATTTCATTCTGATTTCAGTTCGCATGTCATTTCTTCCTGACTTAATTTTAGTTCGCTTTCTCTAAAGAGCTGGTCCTGGTTGTATGTAGGTTCGCTTCTAAGTTCATCTTGGCTGGATTTCAGTTCGCTCTTAAGTTGGTTTTCACTAGATTTAATATCCACTACAGATACGAACTCCCTACCAGCCAATCCCGCTTCTGACACCAGTTGTAACGTGGTGGGGTTGTAAATTAAAACACCAATGATAGCATTTATTCCCAGGACTAAATTTTGTTAAACAATTCGTATACATTACACAAACTCACAAGTGCACCAGTTCTCCCCCCATCTCTCTACTCTCACCAACTCAGTCATACTGGTTGTTTACCCGACCACTTACAAACTAACGCAATTCCTCCAGCTACACAATACACATTCATGATTTTAAGCTACTGCCACTTATAGTCCAAGGCAGCTCCACAATTATACCCGCCGTACGCTACCAGAGTCACTTAGTTCACAGCTTGCGCACAACACACCCTCAAAATTCTGCACGTCGTAAACTGTCCGCACACTCAGGGCACTATTCGTTCACTGTCCCTAGCCGATCTAGTTCACGCTACACCATAGACTCAAACATTCATTCCACAGCACTTGGACACGAAAGACACCTCGACGACAGACAGAACAGAGCGATGCCCCCTATTCCACGGACAGAAAATGAAATGCACTGTTCAACTGCACTGAACCATACTGTAATCATCTGGCTCGCCTTAAACAGTGAGAATGGCCCCTCGAGATAATTCCTGAAAGAGGAATTCTCTAGAATCCTCTCTGTTCGGAATGAGCAGGGTTCATCTTCTAGTTATTTCTTGCACCACGGGGAGGCCTCCAGTAAGAGGACAGACAAATGACTGAGAGGAGCTGTCCTTACGCGCTTGGCTCATTCCTGACTGGTTGGCCACCTGGCAATCACACCCGGATAGTAACGTCGGTGGTTCCCAGAGGTGAGCCGACCTATTTTTTCCTCCCCAAGGCCTTAGCAAAAATGGCGGACACCGTCACAAAGGACTGTGATTTTACGATAGCTGAAAGTAAAGAAAGGTAACGTGGAACAGACGCTCACAGGAGAATCGGAATGCGCAAATAGGATATGGGAGTAACCAGGTGGCGCTGTGTAGTGTGCATTTGAAGAGCATTCGGTTGGGATTAGTTTGGCTGTATGGCGTTGAAGTGATGAGTGTCGACTTCACCACTCTAAAGCATTTTTTCAAAAGGTGATTAACATTCGTGGATGAAAATCAAAGTTACCGGTGGAAAACGTGTATCACAATGTTAATGAAAATTACGCGAGACCTGTGGCGAGAATGCATTACAGTATAGGACCGTTACACGCCGGGTCAAGGCGCTTCGAGTGAGTCGGAAAGAGACTGCGGATTCGTACTCCACAGATCGGCCGTCGATTCCTCAGGACTGGATTGGTTGGGTGGACTCGTTTCTGCAACAGTCGAGGGCCAGTCCGGGAATTATAGGTAGAGGTTGGTCTCTGTCATAAAACGGTGTGGCACATACAGACGAAATGCCTTAAAATGAGGAAAATTGCGTCCCGTTGGGTTCCAGTCAAAGTACCAACGTACAGAAAAGGCACCGATATGCACTGGCTGGCGTTCACTTGGACAGATACCGGACGAAGGAGACATTTCTGCAACGTATCGTCGCCACTGACGATACGTGAACACTAGCCTACGAGCTTCAATTAAATCGTCAATAGAATGATTGGCGTCACCCAGGTTCGCAACATCCGTAGAACTTTCGACAGGAACCCAGGTGGATGAAGCTTATGATGATTATGGCATACGACTATGAGGGTGTTATTCTTAAGCATACTATGCCTGCGAGACAAACCGTGAACAGTGACTACTATGGTCGTGTTCTGGAGCGACGTTTGCATCCGGCTATGTGGCGCAAGCGTCCATGTTTATTGCGAGACAATCGCCCTATCGTGTTGAATGACAACGCACATTGTCATGTAAACAATGTCAAGCTCTTATTGTAACGGTGGCATTAGGATGTCTTGGAACACCCTCTCTACACACCAGACATGTTTCCTTGCGACTTAGACCTGTTTCCGAAGTTGAAGGATCCCCTCCGAGGCCACCAATTTCATTACGAGGCATCTGCACTCCGCGCAGTAGGGCGCTCCGTCGCTGTCATCTGCAGAGGACGCCTTGCCAGCACTTCCCTATGGCGTCCTGACATTTGGCAAAAGGTGACTTCATGGGTGACTACACTGAAGGAATGAAATGCAACTGTACTTGCTAGTTAATAAATATTGCGTTCTATCAGTGCTGCCAACTACTTTATTTACAGTCCTCATAGATGATGTTCAGCTGCAGCCATCAAAATCTGGGGCCTGGTAGTCACTGCGGAATTCGGATGACTTGTATTCTTAACGTAGCATAGGTCGATATAAATCTTCGCTGACTATTGCATCTGTATTACGAAATGTATTTTGAGAATGAATGTCCTATCGTGAAATTGTGTCCGTGTCATGTTCAAAGGTATTCCTACGTAGTCCATGATCCTTTAGGCGCTAATGTTATACTGTACAAAAAAATACATCTAGGGATTGGACATATTTCGTAGTTTTTGTTGAGATGATTTTTTAAAGAATTTGTTCCATTCGTAGGCCTCCTGATGTATGCATTCATCCTTGTGCCCGGTTCACGAATGACAGAGGCCTATTCAAAACGAACGAAATAAGTCCTGAATGTACTATTTCTTCATCTTTCCACTCACCGGTGTTCACAACTAGATTTGCAGGAACATTTCCTTCAACATTTCATCCCACACTTGGTTCAAACCTTCCATTCTGTTCCTTGAAGCTTATGTACAGTTTTCTTGTTGACCGGCCATCCAATGACAATGCAACGTCTATCGTGTACCTGTGTGCCGCGCTATGATATGATATCATAGTCCCTTTTGTACGTGTCTCGCCTTTTGTGGACTGTCGTTTTTTGTATGTAGGTTCGTAGTTCAGTTGACTCTGTACACAGTTCCCAACATACTACAGTTGCGTACGCTCAATTGCAGTAAGATTATTGATATAACAAACGATTATTTTTGTTTATAAGTTGCACTACGTCGCACCGTCCTCGAATAAGATAATCATGCTAAATTTGGGCTAATGTTTTCTCATCAAATGTTGTGACTACACTGGATATATTACTATTTTTAGAGATGAATGTTCATATTAACGGTCGCTGCTACCTTCTTCTTGTGTTGAACTGGAAACCTCCCCTCTGCTTTCAATGCACTTCTGAGAGTTACCATAGTTATCATATCAGCGAACATGCTGTAACCGTCCTCAAATTCGAACACAGGACCCTCATTCCCTCCGAGAATCCTTTCTTCAACTAGGATCGTAGGAGAAATGACGTCGCTGGGTTATATGGAAAGGAATTCTGTGTAATTATGATAACTTCAGAGGTTCCAGATAACAGGGAATATTAGAATAGAAAATGATATTATATGAAAGAAAATATGTATTGTATTTGAATTTATAGGCTTCAGTAAATTAGGATTTGGTGTTGTCAATAAGAAAAGGAAGGCGTCACGTAGCATATATTGTAAAATACATTTCACAATATTTGCAAACAATGGTACAGATCAGATTATGGTTCTTAGCCACTTGATTGGCTGCTTAGAAGTCAAGTAGAATATACCCTATGACGGAATATTAGGGAGATTTTCATTGAGTCCTATATCACTGGGTGTGGCTGTAAGGGATGTATTGGTCATAAGTCACAGGCCTCTCGGCTTTTATGTTAGAAGCTGTCTTCCTGGTTGACCTCGCTTTACCTAGAAACCAGACGACGTTCGATTGTGTTTAGCTGTATATTACTCCATCACATATTCAAGACTAATCGGACGGAAGCGTCTGGATCCCTTTGTACTCCACACCTAGTTCCAACTTCTTACCCCAACTCAAAATTACAACAGTATAACTTTGTAAGACGTTTCCATATTTGTTCATAATCAAGGACGTAAGCAAACATGCGAATGACTCATCCTTCATACCAACATTTTGGATGTGCACCATTCGTTGTATTTTCAGTTACATTAATCGCAGTGCATTAATTGGATTGATTCATACTCATGCTTCGTCTCTCCACACACACACAGAGGACAAGACGTACGATAAAACCACCGGCACAATCTCAACTGGCGTAGTGGACTGTACACAAAGCGTGATGAGACGGAGCACTGGAAGCAGCAGCACGTGCGTAAACTTAAAATCCATTCTGGTGTGATTTTGCTTGTTCGAACCCACGGGTGGTCCTTGTCAGAACAAGGGAAGCAATTTTTACTTTCATCATTTTCTACGAAAAATTCATGACCACAATTCCAATGAAATTTGTGACTGTATGAAGGAAACAAGATGTAGACTAAGTGTACATTCGTTAAGTGTACCTTGAAATCTGTGCTGTTAGACAAAGGAACACATTATGTGGCCAAAAATGAATCCTATTAATATATGGAAAGAATCCTTGGGGACATAATGTACAAGGAACACAAGTCCCAACAATCTGATGATTTGAAAGTGATAGTACGATATTGTTATTCGGTCTGAAAAGTGCAATCACTAAGTATTGCTACTTTCTCTGAGTAGAGAAACACGCTTCTGATTGATTCCCGGAAGGTGTTTTTACCAGCACTCCATGTTCAATTAGGAATAATTAAAACAACTATTGTTAACGCAATGGACAAGGAAGGAGAATGATTCATGTTTCAGGAAATGTTCCCGAGCCCTAGTTATACAGAACTAGAAGGAGACGTATTGTTGGATCTGAACGATAAATTTCGAAAGCAGATTAGCTGCATTGGAACTCGTAGCAAATATTTCCTTTGCATTTGTGATAAAATGCCCAGGAAACCGGAATAATGGAAAATGTCTAGATTCAGTTTCAAATGAGAACCTTGTGCAAAGTGACAATAACTTGGGATGTAAAATTAAGTTGATGATTCACTTCATTCAATCACACATTAAATTCCTCCCAGAAAACTCGGGATATATAAGAGAGCAGCAAAGGGAAGCAATTTCATCACGATATCGTATCCCAGAAAGAGCGCTACCAATGAGCAGCCGCTGCTGGTTAATGGGAGGGACACAACGCTCTACACAAAAGTAAACATTTTCTTGTTTCGCTGTTATGTTTTTTAAAACTAATTAACTTTAAATCCTTAATTCTCTCAGTTATCATATTCCACTTGTGCAAATGGATAAATCAAGGATTTATTTTTGTCAGGTGGTACACGCCATAAGAGTAGGTTAAAATATGATCAGATCATGTTCATCTTAAGCTATCGAATTAAATAATCTTACATGTTAGATATTATTTAAGGTCAGGTCTGTAATCAGGACTGAAGTTGATGATTGCACACTATTACAGTATTCACGCTCAGAACCGTGGTAGCTCAGTGGTAAACGGGTCAAACCATGAAAGGGAGAAACTAAGGTTTAATTTATGCCAGATTACTAAATTAAGAAATGAATTTTCTAAAGAGAGACTAGATGAATCAGTCAGTTGTTCAAATTATTAGTGGATAATTTTACTCCAATGTTAGTTTAAGGTTTGAGTGGTAGTCGAGGCACCTTCATATCACCTTCAATTCCGGCATGAAATGACAAGGAAATGCGGAGTTCTACCGTCCATACGATTATTGGCCACTACGACAGAAGGTGTACCCTACAATTTATGAGTTTTGCCCACTCAACGCAGTTGATCATTATATTCAATGTTCTGATCGACTACAACACCTTACCTGCCCTTAAAACATTTATCTTTATATTATTATTACACGTGACTATGTAAAATATATAAGCTAGGGCATAAACTTGACCAAATTTGTAAAGCTATCTTTACAAACTACTCCTTCATCAGCTTCGCCAAGAATATAAGGACAGTAACGAACGACCAGCCAAAATCACAACAATCAGCTGTACGGAATCAATCGATTCACTTTCGTTCATGGTGCTAGAGGTCTAATGAATAGGAGGTGTCTCGCATCTTCGAATCAGAAAACACGTGCCTTTGTTCAACAAGTGAGCTAATGAAGAGATTCTGTTTTAAATTGTGTTCGAAATACAGCCAACCGCTGAGAATTTAGAGACAATACTATTTATTTCGGCTTGTTATAACTCAACATTATGGTGTTATACAATAGCACTAACTGAAAAAGGGGGTGTAGATATCACTTACCCCGTTCAGCTCTCATATGAGGAACTATAATATGATTTGCCACCTGATCATGAGAAGTATGATGACATGAAATTTTAGATTGAACACAGTACAGAGAGTACTTTTTGGCGTTAGTCATTTTCATTCTATCATCCAATAACTCTAAAGAATTGGCAATCTAGGTCCATCAGTGTCCATCAGACACGAGTGTTCCTGTACAAACGAATGGTAAGGATACATTGTTTGCTCCGAGCTTTCTTTCTTATTTTGGTGGTCACCGACACATCCTGTCCATCCTTCAGAAAATAAATTGTTTAAATATTACGTGTCGATGAGGCTTGGTCATGAGCATTTTTTTGAGCCGATGACCTTCGGTGTTAGGCCCCATAAAACAGCAAGCAAGCATCCTAAGCATTTTTTTACTAAAGCCAATGGTATTCCTAAAAAAGTGAAATAGTTTAGGTTCTTTTGCAAACATCTAGTCCATTAAGTAATTTTAAAATAATTCTAAGATATATTTCCGAGTTCATCGATTCTGAATATACGGATACACGTTGAGCAGATTGACACCAAAACGAACCGAACGTTTTTATCCGTATGTACAGAGTAGTAGCATAATATGCAATATTTTAAGGTCATATTCTTCTTGATTTAAATAGCAATATAAACCAACATATGTCTGCACAAGTTCTAATAATTTACGAAATAATCATGCCTGAATTTGGGAACTTTAAAATAAGGTATATCTGAGGAGATAATATTAGAATAGGGAAGAAATAATTACGCGACACCTGACATTTACGTATAATTCATTATGAAGTTAATGACGGTCTACAAATGTGCTAGGAGTCATTAGACGTCTTCTCGCACCGTTGTGCCCGTCACGCAATCTCAACTGCATAGAATTCGAATGTGTCTGGAAGCTCAAGGAGGTTATTGCATATCAAATCTGAACTAACCGTGGGAAGGAAACTCTGTCCACTGTGTTCGGGTTTGCTTCCTTCTTTTCCCAATTTTTTCGTGTCGTAACCAGTTTTGAAAACTTATGGAGACCTCATGATGGTACGTATCATATCCCCGCGGTGGAGTTAATACAGTATATTATTATTACTGTTAATATTATTTTATTGGTACACAGAAACACACAATAGTAATTACATCCCTCCATATAGGGTTGGCGTCAGGAATGGCATCCTGCCGTAAAACAGGGCCAAATCCACATGTGCGACACAATTCGCACCCATTACCCCTAAGTGCGGGATAAGTGGTAGAAAAGACGATTATTATTTAATAGGTATAGTAAGGTAATAATATTTGAAGCTGGACGGTCTCCTTGTTAGATTATAATAATTTGTTTTGTACCGGCAGTTGGAAAACGCACAGATATTTTCAAGTTTGGAAAAACGTCCAAGGGAAACTTTAGTGAGTCATGCGGAGAGTCCAGAATGACACATGCATACGCTGAAGTCGGCCTCGGTGGGCGAGGTTGGGATGTAGCCACGTGTTACCATGGCACGGGATACCTCTCACTCATGATCGGACAAACAAATCGGCAGGAAATTTAAGATATCAAGAAGAAGAAGTGGGGATGTGGAAGTATACTTATACTGTGAGAGAACGTGATACAACGAACATTACCACCACTCGCGAACAATTTTTGGAGAAGTTTAATGTGAAAATTATCTACTATGCCTTCTAACTGTGCATATTAACGAGCTGATTATGGACGAACGGAGTAGTGTTGTGTTTACTTGTTAATACTTAGAATTTATACTTACACAACACTTGTGCTAAGGCACTGAACTGGGTATTCAATATCCTATGGCAACTTTCGTTAATCCAGGCATAGATCAATAAAGTGTGTTCGTTGAATTGAAAGTGTCTCTAAACCAAGTGTAGGTGTCAGGTAAAAAGGTGTTCAGTATCAAAGTGGAACAGCATGTGCTGATGATGAGATCCAACAATTTGTGTTGATACACAGAAAAAGTGAAGGGCAATGATCTATAAATATGCTTTATAACTATTGGTAATCGTCTCATTACAAATGGTACAAATGGTAGAACTCGCTGTCGTTTTTAACTGCCTTCTTTACAATTCTAGTTGTAAATATGTATTAAGTGTGTTGCCATCTTATATGTATTGTATATTGATGAAGTACTAATGTACAGATTATGGCTAGGTCAGAATAGAGATAGTTTATATTCAACCAGTGGAGAAGTTATCGGAGAACCTAGTTGGGTTTCCTAATTATTTATTCGTTTTCATGGGATTAGGAAAGTCCCAATTAGCAGAGTATCAATATTGCATGTCTATGAATACGACTTGTGTGGAATCTTTTATGCTCTGTCATTCAATATTATTATTATTATGATTGCTGTTGTTATTAATATTCTAAATTAAGGGAGCCTTCGGTGACCTCTGGCGCAGATTTACCTGCATTTGCGGCAAATTATAAATTGTTGTTATCAGCATCATCAACAGTATCGTCATTTATTTCTTTATTCACTCATTTTAAGTTTTATTTCATTGGAAATTACATTCAATTATGATTCAAAAATTAATATTTGGATCAATATAAATTTTTGTGGTACAATGAACGCCCAAGCGTGAGTCTATTAATCATTTCATTTGTTTTATTTATTCAGAATTTAATAATATTACTATTAGCGCCCAACAGTAGGGCAAATATTTTAATTATATCATAATATGATCCTATGTTCTCATTTTCATCACTTTAAGTTTCACTTTCGCAGACAGATGCTATATTTTCAGTAAAGTACGGACAGGTGCCATAGATTGAGTTCCACATTACACAGACTGTCGCTTAAAGTTCGCAATATTATGCTCGTCAACCCCGTCAACTATCAGAATTTGTAATAAAGTGTCTTAGATCAGTTGGATACATAATTCAACAGGGGTCATATCATGTATATAAATGGGTACAGAATTAAAATTTCCTCAACGTAGGTTGGATTGCCGAGAGAAGTAATAGAACATAGAACATAGAATTTATTGATGAACAACACAGGCGTTTAGCCCCAATACATGTTCACAATAGAGTCTTACCTAAGCCACCCTACAACTAAATAAATAGCTGAATAAATAAACAAATAATATAATAATAATAATAATAATAATAATAATAATAATATAATAAAATAATAATAATAATAAGGGAATAATAATAATAATAATAATATAATAAAATAATAATAATAAAGGAATAATAATATTAATAATCAACTGGCCAACGGTAGATTCCCTCTATGACCCGTTTGCCTTACTTGCAATATATCACATATGTGATCCCGGAGCAAGATTACACCTTCCACCAACTGTCCTTTCTTACTCAGCACATTCCCACACCGCCATTGTTTTTTCTGTTTGACCTACTCTGCTTCGGTGTGCTCAGGCCAACCATGCCTATGTTTACCTTCAGCATTTACATCAGCTTTATTGTTCCCTGACCTACTCCAAAATAAACTACCACAGCAACATTACACGAATACATACCAAACCAGCCAAAATAACAACAATATTCCGTCATTACATTCCAATCCACCATACCACAACTTTCACAAAACCTCGGTAATATTGCTTCATTTCATTTCATTCCGTCATACCACTCCATAATAACATTGAAATTTCGACACCTCTCCAACAACATATCTTTTCGACCCTTCTGCACCAACAAACCAAAATTTACAAAATGATCATCAATCATCTCTCTCCAACTCTAAAAAAAAAAAGAAAAAATTTAATACTCATACCAGACACAATACCACCTCCTAACTCCTACGAATTCAGCCGTAAATAAACCATCTCAATACCAAACCATACATCACCTCATAACCACATTTCCAACACCTCCTTTCTATATATACCACTTCTACTTCTCCGACAATTACACTCACCTTCTGCTTTCCACTATCTTATATCACCACTTCCAACTTCTCTAATTTCAATCTATTTAACAGACATATCACATATCATAACTTATTCAATTTACCATACACTCATACTCCTCCTACTACCCATCATAATTACCTACCGAAAACTCCATCTTCCACCAAACCAAAATTTACAAATAGCCAAATTACATTACTACAACTTCATACTTTTCCAACACCACATTTCAACATCCACAAATACCACCCACTCATATACCATCATCACGAGTACACCCCCACTTCTCCATACCTTTCCAACACCACATTTCCACATTTACCACCTCTACTTCCAACACCACATTTCAGCCCTAGCACACACTCGTCATCACAACATTTAATAACTTACTTACTCGCTATATTACAAACAAACCAAAAATTTCAAACACCAATACAATATACCACCTCCCAACTCCCACGCAATCATCCGTAAATAAACCATCTCAATACACATAATAGCAAACCATACATCACCTAATCATAAATACTAGGCTATCAGCCCTAACACACACTCGTCTGCCTTCACTCCGCATTTATACCAGTCACCAATACAATACAAAATGATAATAAACTCACCTGTTTCCAGCTCCAAAAATTAAATAGCCATCAACACCACATTTCAACCCTATAACATCCAACACCACATTTACCACCAATCCTCCAACTCCAAATATCACAATAAATATATCACTTCACCATTACCACATCTCAGCCTTCACCAATTATTTACCATCATAACCTAATGAAATTACAATGAATAACCAATACCAGTCACGCATATACCAACACCTTTCCAACATATTTCTTCCTCCTATACCACTTCTCCATTACCATATTTATACCACCACTCCTCCAACTCCACATACCAACAATAAATATACCACTTCACCATTGCCACATTTCAGCCTTCACAAATAATTACCATCATAACCTAATAAAATTACAATGAATAACAATTACTAACATATCATAAAACAAACAGACCATGCAATCCTGCCCTCTTACCCAACTCCACCTAACTAAGTACTCAGTCCCTATCTTCCCTAATCCATTAGAATTTTAACATACTATCCCCTTCCCTTATACAGATAACTATTCCACCCCCCTATTCCCCTGCCCACCCTCTAACTCACTCTCCTTCATTTTACTCTCGCAGGCCTTTTTTGTCGCACAAAAATACCTGTTCAATTCACCCCCTTTTTCCCATTGTTTAATAATCCATCTCAGTATTGCGTTCTCATCTCCTCTCCCCAGTATTTCCCGATGCTCGGCACTCAATAATCCATGTCTTAACCCCCTCGTTACCTCACAGTCTTTTAGCAAGTGAAACTCATCATTTACATCTCCACAAAGTACACACCTTGTCTTATCCCTGCCTTGTAACCAGCCTTTATTCCTTGGCAGACCTAAAAGCCACCACATCATCCCATATCGTTTTGACCTATCGACGTATCTAATATTCAACCCTGCTATCTCCTCTATTTTCGTCAAAACAGTCAGCGAATTTCTTAGTCTGCTTTCCCCCAATAATTTCTGCCTATGGATATCTCTAATTCTCCTTTCCAGTATATTCATCCCTCTCACTTCTGTCTTTGACCAAACCTCCCCGCACAGGTGTCCTAATCCTATCCTCTCCAAATATCCCTTTATTTTTTCTAACCATCCACCCTTATACATGCTCTTAAATTGCTGTACATATGCTGCCTGTAAAACTCTCCCACCTTCCTGTCTTTTTAAATTCATCCAATATCTAACTATTCTTTTCACACCCTCTGATTCCAAATCCTCCCCACACATTAATTCCGCCCCTACATTTGCTGTACACCTCGGTAAGCCCATCACTAACTTGGCAAATCTACTAACAATCCTTCTTAGTTCCTCTCTTTTCTCATCCAGCCCCCAAACTTCTGCTCCGTATAATACCCTCCCCACGATTACCGACCTGAACACGAGTCTCAGTGTTTTGTAACTGATCCCCGGGTACTTGAGTAGCAAATTTCTGACTGAGGCTAAGGCTGCCAATCCTCTATATTTCATTCTTTTGATCTGGTCACTCCAAGTTCCTTTATCATTAAAAATAACTCCTAGATATTCCAGCTTCCTTACCTGTTCCAATCTTTCTCCCTGAATTACCCAATTCCCTTCTATCTTTCTTCTTTTGTTCACCTGTACTACCAATATTTTAGACTTATTTCCATTAATTTTCAATCCCCATTTCCTCGCAAATAGCATCACTGACTCTAAGGCCCTATTCATCGCCCCTGAAGTTAACGTCATCAATAACACATCATCCGCAAATATCAGTCCTGGCACTTCCAAACCATTAATTACTGGTACAGCCCAATTTTCTGCCCCAAACCCCTCTAAAATATCGTTGATAAATAAAATAAACAGTATGGGCGATAACTTGCATCCTTGTTTTAAACCCACCTTGGACTCTAATGGTCCACTCATTCTCCCTTCTCCCAATTTTACACAAAACCTGACGTCCCTATATATTCCTTCCACTGCCCTCAACATCTTCTCCGAAATCCCTAACCTACCTAATTTCTCTAGTAGGGCCTCTCTATTTACCTTATCAAAAGCTTTCTCAAAATCTATTGCTGCTACATAAACCGTACTTCTATCCATATTCTTATACTTTTCTAAAATAGTCTTTACTATCATTATATTATCCACTGTTCTTTTCTTTTTCCTAAATCCCCCTTGGTAATCTGTCAAAATTTCACTTTCTTCCGCCCACCCGCTTATTCTGTTCGCTAGCACCCAAGTATATATTTTACTCAAAGAATCCAACAGAGATATACCTCTATAACTGTTCACATTGTTCCTACTACCCTTTCCCTTGTATATAGGGCATATAATTCCTGTTTCCCATTCCCTAGGGTAATTTCCTCCCTCGAATATCCTATTGAATAGTTTCACCATGCCCTCTATCATTATCTCATTTTTACTAATATCCTTCCAAAACTTATTATTTATACCATTACACCCCCCGGCCGACTTCGCTCTGGCTCTGCTTATCACTCCCCGGATTTCCTCTCTTGTGATTTCTTTATCCAAGTCATAAATTGCCACTCCCCTATTCCTCCAAATTACTTCTTCTCCCGAACCTCTCCATCTATCACCCCCCTTTTTTCCTAGTAATTCATCGAAGTGCCTGACCCATTGCACTTCCTCAATACTCGTTCTCTCCATATTCCTTCCACCCTTCATAATTCTATTAATCTTATCCCAGACTCTCTCAAAATTGTTAGTCTTGCAGTCATTATTTATGGCTTCCATTTGTTCCTCTAACCACGTCTTTTTTGTCTCAGAGATTTTCTTTTTATACTCCTTCCTCATTCTACAGAAAAACTCCCTTTCTTGGCTCCCACCTTTCCTTCTATATTCTCCTAACGCGTCCATCACCTTTCTCCGCAATCCTTCACACTCCCTATTAAACCATTCTTCTCCCTCTTTCTTATTTCCTTTTCTAGCTTTCACCTTCTGCGCTATCATCTTTATTGGATGTAGCAACAATTCCAAGGCTTTATCAGTATCATTCTCTTCTAACGCCCCTTCCCACCCATATTTCAGAAGATGTAGCTCCTCCTTTACTACCCTATTCCAATCCCGGCCCACCTTCTCTGTCCATTTGTACTTATTATAACCCCTCCCTCGTTTATCCTTTGTCTCATTTTCCTTCATTGTACACTTCTCTTCCTCTCTTTTCATCATAACCCTCACCGGGAAATGGTGTGACTCAATCCAATCTCCTATTTCCATACTTACAACTTCCTCAATCATCCCTTCCGAGCTCAAAACCATATCTATCACACTACCCCCTTTCTCCGTAACATATGTCAATTTCCCCGTCCTGTCGCCCTCTATCCACCCATTCAGAATATACAAGTTTCCCACAGCACACATCTCTAGGAGCTTCTCTCCATAACTATTTGTAATTTTGTCCTCACTCCTTCTGCTTTCTAACAAACACATTCCATCCTCCCTACTATAAACTGGGCTCTGTTCTCCTATTCTCGCGTTCCAATCCCCAAATAACAACATATCCTCCTCCCCTGGATACATTCCCCTTATCCTACCAATATCCACCAATAACTCTTCAAAAAAATATTTATTTGCATATTCTGAATTACTAGGGTGGCAGTAAACAAAAGCTAGATTTATTTTCTTCCTCCATCCCTCTCTCCCTCCCAAATTCAATCTCAGCCATATGGTTTCCATCATATCGGTCTCTATATCCTCTACTCTTTCACTAATTTCTTCCCTAATTAGAACTATCATCCCTCCTGGTGCTCGTCCCTTATTCCTCTCTTTTCTTCTATATTTATATTTTATCTCAAACCCCTTCCATACAATCTCCCTCCCTGTTTCCAACCACGTCTCCAAGAGTGCCACAACATCGAAACTTTCAATTACTTCCCTAACTTTCTTGTTTCCTAATTTGCTCCTTACTCCTTCAATATTCACACATCCTATCTTCCAATATTGTTATAACTTTCCCTCCCTCCCTTCTAGGTCTCCCCCTCTATTCTTACTTCTAGTATTTATCGACCTCTCTCCCTCTGTATCCTCCATCCCTTTACGTACTTTTCCCCATATGTCTTTTAAGCTCTTACTCCTGACTTTACTCATAATTTTTTTACCTTCTTGTCGATCTGTCTCCTCTTGACCTTTCTTGTTCACTACACCACTGCACCCTGCACTCACCCTTTCTTGCTGCTCACCCCCACTCTCCCCCTCACTATTTTGGACTTCTGAATCCACCTCCCTTTGTCCTTTCTTGCTCACTGCACCTCTACACTCTCCTCTCCCAGTTTCTTGCGGCCCACTCTCACCGTCCACTTCACTATCTTGGTCTTCTGTCTCCCGGCTGCACTGCCCATTCTCTTCCGAGATGCCCTGCTCTCCTGCCACGTCCCTCCTCCTCTTCTTTTCTTCTTTCTTCTTCCCATCTTGCCTTGTCCTCTCACCACTCTCAACCCTCTCGTTTTCGTCCATTTCCTTTAGCTTAGTCACTGAATGAACTCTGACCCATCGCCCGTTTGTCACCTCCAACCTCAGACCTCTTATTCGGGCCTTTAGCCCCTGGTTCCTCGCTCTCCATAGGTGCCTATTCAAGATCTTCGCGTTTTCACTTCCTTCTCTTCCCATGTCTCCTTTCACCCCTATTTTCCGCCCTTGTAAATTCTTGCTGTTCCTTAACACCGAATCTGCCATTAAGGTTGAGAACAATTTAACCCTAATTGGCCTCCGACCTTTGATTTTACCAACTCTCTCTACATCATCAATGTCTACCTCACTAAAGTTTATCTTCATAACATCACGTATAGCTTCCACCACCTTAAATATCAGCTCAAACTTGCTCTCTCTCGCCCCTTCCTCAATTCCATATATAAATATGGCTTTTTTCAATCTCTCCTGCCTGTACCCCTCCGCTTCTTTCTTCAACTTCATCACCTCATCTTTCAGATGTTTCACTTCCCCTCTCAATAACTCGATTTCTTTCTCGTTATTGACCACTCTCCTGCTCGATTCCTCTGTCTTCGTTTCAAGCCATTTCTTCATGTTCCCTATCTCCCTTCTCTGCTCCTCCATCATGTCCTTTATTTCCTGCACCTTATCCCATTGACACTTCTCCTGCATAACTTCACTTACAACCACCCTGAGTGCGGCCAAATCCTCCGTACTATATTTTCCACTGGTATTTGGGCCTGGGTTTACTTCCACCCCCCCCAATAACCAGTAACACTGCTATCACTGTCACCACCAGCACCGCTTCACTCATTTTCAATCCGTCCGTCACCAATCCACTCCTGGCCTCCTTCTTCTGCCTTGCCTGCCATTTCCCAATAGCGGCCCGGTACTGTTCAATGCCGACCATGTTTACAGCACGCACTTCGCAACGCAACCTCTCTCCTCGACCGCTCGAGCTAGACTGTCAGAGAAGTAATAACAATGAAGGGTCCTCAACAGCGTACATATCATTGAGCCGTTCTTACGATATCAGTACAATATTGTAAAGTGAAATAAGATACTGAGTTGTTAACTTTATGAAGCTTCACTCATACATTTTGTGAAGAGAGGAGGGATAACGATCAGTTTCATAGTCATTGCTTCCAAAATCGGTACAGAGGAACTGCAATAGGCTAGACGTTTTTTTCACTTTACCCTAATTTTCACTTGGACAGTTCGAAACTGTCTACGGTGTGTGAATTTGGTTTTAGGAACCGTTGGTCTCTTTTCTAAGATCAAAGTGTATATAAACAATGAAGAATCTTGTAACTGTTTTTGATGATAATAATAAATAAAATCATGAATAAAAATATATAAATAAAATTACTCAAAAACTTAATAAAATTAATTAGCATAATTAACCGAAATGTCCGTATTATGGGCGCCAGAGTTCACCAGAATGGATCCCTCGAATTTAGATAAGAGCATGATAAACTTTATATCCCAGGGCGTGTACATAATGCTGCGTACTGGTACATCTGCTGGAGGCCTTACCTAACCTCCTGAAAACGACTAATTAGGTAGGAACTGCACCTAGGTTCATCAATAACACTGATTCTAAAATAGCTAACTATATTCTGAATAAATTCCGTGCATGAGCACCTCATCAACATACAACATTATACATATAATACACACATAAAATATTGCTGGAAGACTCCATATTTACAACAACAACAAAAATAATGAAAATCGTGGGAAAACGAAAGCGAGAACTATGTTACCATTTGTAAATAGTCCGATGAACAATGTACATGTATGAAGATAAATACCCTTCACTGTTTCTGTATCAATTCGACTTACCGATTCTCATAATCGGCAGTTATCACATCACACAGATACTGTACCTTGTACTACTGTGTTCACATATTTTAACACTTGTTGTAAAGATATATACACACGTCTGTCGATCCTCAACATATAAATTTATGGAAAGTCTGAGATAGCTTTCACCAACATATAATGCTAGGCCGCCACAAGTGGTACGATACTTAATGCGCAAGCACTCTCCACAATCAGCCACTTTCCACAAACATAACTAGACTACGCTCCACGAACGTTTGAAGTCCAGTCCATTGCTGCCGTGTCACTCCAGTACCGTGTATCAGCACCACTTCCTTCCCGTACAGTGCGTCAGTTGTAGTTGTAGTTATCTTCCTTCTCGTTCCTTTACAATCACCTCTACAATCACCCTTACAATGTTTCTCATAATGTCACATACCATGTTTTCTTACAATGTCTCTCATTGCCGCCGTATGATCAACCTTTATAGACATCAACATCCCCCTCCTCTCAGATGAGACGTCTGGATTGGTGCTTGCCAGCCAATCATGAGCGAACCTCTTGTCAAGACATGCCCTGAACTTCTCCTTTCTCCCAAGAGACAAACAAACACTCGGGAGTTTTACATGAATCACCAAACTTTCCCTGGTACAACAACAAGCTCATCTCATCAGGCTGGGATATATACATGAGTAATGGAATTTACTGACACAAGTACATCACAACAGACACTGGGGTAGCCATATGACTCATTCAAATTACCAGAGTTATTACAGCAATGTTTTCCCACTCGTGCAAAGCAAATTACTCATACCTACATATGTGGATATCTTCCAGATTACCAATATAAATGGCAAAGTATACACATGAAATAATAATAATAATAAAATTAGAATACAGACAATAATATGTCTAACTTCTACATATAATTCTGGGGTGTGATATATGTACTATCACATAACGCCCCCTTGGTGAATCGATGATATCACATATTATGATTCACCATAAAACAGAACTTCATACATAACCTTATAATGGCATAACTGAACACATAATTTACTGTAATAATGATATATACATTGCGTCTACTGCATTGTATTCGCACACACGAAATACAATTTGTCCAAACAATAATAATAATAATCTGGCTATATACACACAACTCCGATTGTTTCATATACCATAGAACACAATCTCTTATTGCTACTGTATACATAACTCATAATTGATAATATATACATCCAAGGTGCAGATCCTATCTCTTATATCTGCGAAGACTATAGATATTAAATATCCCAAGGACCTTATTTTCAGCGGTTAGGAGCCTATAAGCACACTTGCCTATTCTACTGTCCACAGTATACGGACCCTGATATAAATGAAAAAACTATACATAAGCTTAACATTGGCATCGATAGACGAGGAATGCGTACCGCAATGAAATCTAACTACGTCTAGATTACACTCTATCTCACACACAAACATTCATCCCATTCGGTCACACAAGAATTATATAAGCTTTCATTCAGGACATTCATAACAAAGAAATCCCTATTTCTGAAATATTCGGGAATCTCACTACGTTTACTCTTCCACAAAACCATAATTAACGCAAGCAAACAAATCACATACTTTTTCACACATTCCACCTCGATATCACACAGCACGTCATTCAAATCATTCACACAACTCTTAGCATTACATAAAACATTACACACTCGCTTGAAAAGACTTTCTTTAATCTCACGCACACTTCCATTCTCACACACGCTCACTCTATTATTGTAATTCTTACCATAATTCACTATAATGTTGCTATCATTACCACTTAATGACGCAACAATTAATCCATCTTCACCACCTTCCATATCAGCTCCTACTTGCACCACTTTCATGCCAACAACACTGCTACTTTCGACTCTCTTATCAGAAGTTTCATTAATCTCAAAGTCACCATTTTCACACATAATGGGCCTAACTTTACTCTCCTCACGTACACTTAAATCAACAAAAACATCCTCATGATGTATACTCTGTGAACACTCTTCACTCACAAAACAACCTTCATCAACTTCACAAAAAACTTCACTTTCAATTTCAGAAACTTCCACAAGATTATCGATCGCAACACCGCTGTTACCATCACCACTAGCACAAAGTAAGACATCCGACGCAACTTTCTTACTTTCATCACGCCCCCTATTCTCAAAATCTCCCTGAACACAAAACACATGGTCATACAATAATTCCTCTTTCACGTCTAAATCATAACTTACCTGTTTCATCGCGTGAATAGGAATTTCGGTATCGGACTGCCTATCTGACCCAACTAAGAAGTCCGATTCCGGTTTAAATTACTTGACGTGGACTGTTCACTATTATCATGTCTCTGCACTTGATCTGGAAGTCTTTGATCCGTACGCCCCCTACTTTCTGATTCCCCTTGATTAGGTCTTCTGCCATAATATTCCTGGTGATTACCTCCTTTATTAGAGTGTCTGTTTCCCCTTCCGGAATTACCACCCTGATTCCCTTGTCTAGAATGACTGAAATTCTGATTATTCCTATCTCCCGCTACCTGATTACCTTGTCTCCCATTATCCCCGTAATTCCTACCTTCACTTTGCCTAGTCCTCCCCTGCCCTTCCAAAGCATCAAACCTCTCTAACAGCTGCTATAATTCCTTAATCGTAACAATATTCTGCGTACATGCAGCTAATCCGACCTTCTCAGGAAAGTGCCTCAACATCTGGCGGACTGTATCTCTCTCCGATGCTAGACCTTCAATATTCTGGCTGATCAGAACATGCGCTAAGAAATATTCCGTCATAGACACACCTTCCTGAGGCCTATATTTGCCAAATAGCACGCGATCCCTTTCCCTTCCCTGAATAGCTTCACTCCAAAATTTAGAACTAAATTTCTCCCTAAATTCCTCTAAACTCGAAATACCCTGTCTGTAAAGTTGAAACCAGGATCTCGCTTCTCCAACAAATGCAATATCCAACATCTCATCAACCATACTCCAATCAATCAAACCATCGTCAAGATTCTTGGAAAACCGTTTCTCCACTGTTTTCAAGAATTCCATCGGATTAAACTGCCGACCATTAAACTTGGGCAATTCAGAGTCCTTCGTACAAGATACGTACCTATTACATATGCTGCTACCTAATTGGATTTGACTGATCTCCTGCCTTAATTTCACATGACATGATTTAATTCCTTCTTCCACTACCATTCTGGCATTTCCTTCTACTGACTTGAGGTCATCTTTTACCGACTTAAGGTCTTTCTCCAATTTCTCATTCTTCTCATCTATTCGCTTCACTAAAACATTCTGACTGGTTTTCATTCTGTCTATTTCTTCGACTTTATCTTCCACTATTTTTATTCTTTTATCACATTCCTTGCTGTTTTCAACAAATTCTTTCCTAAATACATTAAATCGGCATTCAATTTTCTCAGTCAATTCCAAGCGTTGAGCTTCTACCTTATTGTTGACTTCCTGAATTTCCCTGCTTTGATGGTCAAACTTCTGGTTTAAATTGTCTATTCTACCATTCACAGCAATACTTAAAATATCAATTTTACTAGACAATTCAACACTAGCTAAATTTAACTCTGCACTCTGCTTCTCAATCTTACTGGACAGCTCCGTACTAACTGAATTTAATTCACTATTAATACTGTATATTTCATTGCTTAAAAAACTCAATTCACTCTTCAACTCTTTACTCTGACCATCAATCTTACTGGACAATTCAACACTCACTGAATTTAACTCCTTACTTTGACTATCAATCTTACTGGACAATTCATCACTCTTACTGTTTAATTCAACACTCTGATTATCGATTTTACTAGACAATTCATTAAATAGCGATTTAATCACACTAAAAGTTAAAGCCTCCCCTTGAACCATTTCCTTAACAACCTCTACATTCTGAGTTTGAGACGGGTTACTCGGTTCCTCACCCATCGTTGCCAATAGATCCTTCCTACTATCAGCCATTTTGCTACTCTCACTTAAATTAGATGAACTCAATGTGGTGGAATTCTTTTGACTTCTCTTATCCTGATTCATAGTACCAACAACTTTTACAACCTCTCTGCTTCTCAATTTTATAATACTCGACTCGCTACAACTTTTCTTCATACTCCAACATACATATCACGTACATATAAAACACTTCACTGACATAGTTTGTAGAATTCCATCCACACCTGACAAGTGCACCTACGCTTATAAGCCTAACAGATGTACCAATCATTCAGCCACACGTTGGGAAGCCAATTGTAATAAGTTGATGACTACTGAGAAATAAAATCATAAATACAAATATATAAATAAAATTACTCAAAAACTTAATAAAATTAATTAGCATAATTAACCGAAATGTCCGTATTATGGGCGCCAGAGTTCACCAGAATGGATCCCTCGAATTTAGATAAGAGCATGATAAACTTTATATCCCAGGGCGTGTACATAATGCTGCGTACTGGTACATCTGCTGCAGGCCTTACCTAACCTCCTGAAAACGACTAATTAGGTAGGAACTGCACCTAGGTTCATCAATAACACTGATTCTAAAATAGCTAACTATATTCTGAATAAATTCCGTGCATGAGCACCTCATCAACATACAACATTATACATATAATACACACATAAAATATTGCTGGAAGACTCCATATTTACAACAACAACAAAAATAATGAAAATCGTGGGAAAACGAAAGCGAGAACTATGTTACCATTTGTAAATAGTCCGATGAACAATGTACATGTATGAAGATAAATACCCTTCACTGTTTCTGTATCAATTCGACTTACCGATTCTCATAATCGGCAGTTATCACATCACACAGATACTGTACCTTGTACTACTGTGTTCACATATTTTAACACTTGTTGTAAAGATATATACACACGTCTGTCGATCCTCAACATATAAATTTATGGAAAGTCTGAGATAGCTTTCACCAACATATAATGCTAGGCCGCCACAAGTGGTACGATACTTAATGCGCAAGCACTCTCCACAATCAGCCACTTTCCACAAACATAACTAGACTACGCTCCACGAACGTTTGAAGTCCAGTCCATTGCTGCCGTGTCACTCCAGTACCGTGTATCAGCACCACTTCCTTCCCGTACAGTGCGTCAGTTGTAGTTGTAGTTATCTTCCTTCTCGTTCCTTTACAATCACCTCTACAATCACCCTTACAATGTTTCTCATAATGTCACATACCATGTTTTCTTACAATGTCTCTCATTTCCGCCGTATGATCAACCTTTATAGACATCAACATCCCCCTCCTCTCAGATGAGACGTCTGGATTGGTGCTTGCCAGCCAATCATGAGCGAACCTCTTGTCAAGACATGCCCTGAACTTCTCCTTTCTCCCAAGAGATAAACAAACACTCGGGAGTTTTACATGAATCACCAAACTTTCCCTGGTACAACAACAAGCTCATCTCATCAGGCTGGGATATATACATGAGTAATGGAATTTCCTGACACAAGTACATCACAACAGACACTGGGGTAGCCATATGACTCATTCAAATTACCAGAGTTATTACAGCAATGTTTTCCCACTCGTGCAAAACAAATTACTCATACCTACATATGTGGATATCTTCCAGCTTACCAATATAAATGGCAAAGTATACACATGAAATAATAATAATAATAAAATTAGAATACAGACAATAATATCTCTAACTTCTACATATAATTCTGGGGTGTGATATATGTACTATCACAATCTCACTTAAACTCACATGAATTTTCCAGAAAAGCATTAACAATTTTAAACAAGCACAGGAAACTATTTTCCACCCGGTTATTGGGTGAATCACCACCCATACTTCTGCAGATTTATGAAACCCACGGTCTATAATCACACTTGAAGGTACAGCACAGAGAGTTAAAACAATATGTGGTATTAGTTCTTGTGCATGTATGTGACTTTAAATAGACGTTTTCACTGCATACAAATCATCGAAAAGGAGGTAAAAATGAAATAATATAACTATAAACGGAATGCTTTGCGTTTGATCAGAAACAGCACTGACACTGAAATGTTACGGTAGCGTGTAAGAAAGGCTGCAATAGACTTTTCAGTGGCTGAGGTCTTGAAAGGGCCAATGTTCTGTCGTATGTTCGGACGTTGAAACCCAGCGGAAGTGGAATTCCTATTATGCATTAATCCTATATGAGCCGTATTAAATAAGACCAACAATAATCGTGATCACATATGTACGGACACTATCCTAGCCCTTTAATATCCATACTTTACCGGGAACCTTTAATGTGTAACCTCGACGTTAAACTACTTGAAAAATTAAAATTATATGTATAGACAGATTTGCCTTCTGCAATTTCACAGTGTGTTTTATTATGCCCGTCTTGAGCCCTGACAGTGGTAACCTTCCCAACGCGTGCGGTATCACTTGATACTTGATCACTTGAAAACTTGAATGAATATTTCCAATAAAATGCTGACCATCGTACGAACAATGCGTTTGTCCATTGTCGGTGTTTAGGTTGCGATATTTATTACGTATACTTTATTTATTATGTCCAATTCTCCTACACGATGCCTCCCTGAGTACAAAAATAAAATAAAAAGTAATCAGTGAAGGAGTATTCAAATCCTTAGTCCTCTAAGGAGTCCAGTATATCTACCTCGCATAAGTGCATACAGCCACATACAGAATGTGGGTTTACGCATTATAACTCTGTATCACTATGAGGCCCATATTGTTAGTTCGAAAAATGGATATATATAAAATAACTTGTCCTGACTGACTGACTGACTGACTGACTGACTGACTGACTGACTGACTGACTGACTGACTGACTGACTGACTGACTGACTGACTGACTGACTAACAGATTCTTTATCGCCGAGCCAAAATTACAGGACATAAAGAAATGAAATTTTAGGGTACATTCATATTAAGATGTAGGTGATCGCTAAGAGAGGACTTTTGGATATTCCGTCGCTAAGGGGGTGAAAAAAATGGGTTGATATTTAAAAATGAGTGTATCTATATCTCAAAACTGTAAAAGTTTACAGATGTAAAAATTGCTAATTAGAATTTTATTTAAAAATACGGAAACACGTATTCTTTTGTTTTCAAAAAATCCCAACACGAGAGGTGAAAAACGGTGAAAAGAGGTTGAATGCCTTTAATCAGGATACCGGTACTTATATCTCAGAAACTGAAGATATTACAGACCTGATAATTGGTACTCTTGATCTTTTAAAAGTAAAGAAACACGTATTTTTTTGCTTTTGGAAAATTCAGTTAATGGGAGGGTGAAAAGGGGGGTGAATTTTTAAAATGACTGTATCTATATATAAAAACCTTAAAAGTTTACAGATGTAAAAATTGGTATTTAGAATTTTCATTAGAAATAAAGAAACACGTAATTTTTGTTTTCGGAAAATCTCAATAGGAAGGGTGAAAAGGGGTGGAAAATTGATGAATGCCTTTAATGAGGATACTTATATCTCAGAAACTGAAGACATTACAGAACTGAAAATTAGTGTATGGGATCTCCTTTAAAATAAAGAAACACGTATTTTTTTGTTTTTGTAAAATCCAATTAATGGCGTTAAACAGGAGTGACGAATTGGGGTGAGTTTTTTGAAAGACTATACCTTCAGAATATTTGAGACATGTAAAGTGTTTCAGACGTAAAAGTGGTATTTGTAATCTGCTGTAAATGTAAGGAAGCATAGGTGATTTGTTTTTGGAAACTCCTCTTAACGGGAACTAAAAAGGGGGTGAAATTTTAGGATGAGAATAGTGAATGAATCTTGTCATAATCATGTTCCTTACGTTCCACTTCATTAATCGCTGCATAATTTTCTAACTATAATTTCGAGAGTTTTAATTTCATCGTTAAGATTTTATAGAGTTTATTGAAATGAGCCCGGTCTAAAAAGCCAAGAATAACGGCCGAGAGGATTCGTCGTGCTGACCACACAACACCTCGTAATCTGCAGGCCTTCGGGCTGAGCAGTGCTCGCTTGGCAGGCCAAGGCCCTTCAAGGGCTGTAGTGCCATGGGGTTTGGTTTATTGAAATGAGCCCCTAATTACCTCTCCAACTCCTTCGTTATTCCATTACTCCACTACTCACTTCTGTATTCTAAAGTTGAAGTCTCTCAACTGGAGAACGATTTCGAATTATAGAAACGACGGGAGATTTTCAATGTCCTCGAATTCAGCTCGTGCATGATATTTTAGATTTTACACACTTTCACTTGAGAAAACGAATACATTCGCTGGTAGACTGAATATTAATATAATTTTATTAAACACATTGTGTACAAGGTATTAATTAATTAAACGAAATTAGCATCATTTGTATAGTGTGACAAAGTCAATGTCCTGTCTTTGCACTCAGTGATATGATACGTGTTGCATGGTCCTCCACATATAGTGCACTGACATCTGTCGTTGGGGCTGTGCTATCCCTTGGTTGAACATATTCGGTGATGTAGTCCGTGGGCTGCCACTCTCGTGTATAAATGGCGCAGTTGGTAGTTGGCCTTTCTCCATTCGTTGCTTGTCATCGCTGGGGTGGTGAGGAGTCCGGGATTGATGTCCCTCGCTTTCTATCGCCTGTCTTCTAGGAATCTGGTGCTTTGTGGTGTTGGTATCAGATTATGAGCTTTCATCAGGTCTTCTATAAAGAAGGTTGTGTCTGGCAGGATATACGTTATTCTGTTTTGCGTGTATTTTGAGAGCATTCTTTTCAGGTAGGCTGTTTTAATTCCCTCTAATCGCTTCAGATTCGAGTACGTGAGGTTGTTCCATATAAGCTGTATACCGTATGAGGTAACGGGAGCAATCTTTATATCGAATATTCTCAGGGCTGTTGTGACGGTTAGTAGATTCATTATCTTTATCTCGAAAGTCGCCTTTATTGCTCTTACAGCTCTGTCTTCAATGTGCTTGGAAAAGGCATGTCCTGTCACTTGCAGTGTGAGTCCTAGGTACTTGTAGCTTTTGACTATTTCTAGTACTTCTTCCCCGCAAGTGAATCTATCAGTGTTTGCCAAATTTCCTCCTTTTCTGAATTTCATTATTTTTGTCTTTTCTCTATTTAGAACTAGGTCATTTTCTTGGGACCACTCTTCCAATTTGTTTATGGCTTCTTGCAGGGGCTCTCTTCTTTCTGAGAGCAGGATCATGTCATCAGCGTACAACCACATGCTCACTTCTTCTGTTTGTATCCTTTGTATCACATCATGGGTAAGTACGTTAAACATAACGGGGCTTGTAGGATCTCCCTGGAGTACTCCGTTTGTTTGCTGGATTCCTTTGGATTGGACTAGGTCATTGTGGATTCTGATTGTATTTTCTCGGAGGATGCTTGCTATGAACTTAAAGATCTGACTTTCTTCGTCTAACACAGGCTTTAGTTTTTCCAGTATTCTATCCCTGTTTACCCCGTCAAAAGCTTGTTTGTAATCAACGAATGCTGCATATGCATGGCCTTTGGGTTTAGCCAGGGCTTCGCTTATGAATTGGAGTACGTGTTCCACCGCTTGTATAGTTGATCTTCCGGGGGTAAAGCCATACTGTTCCCAAGGTATAACTGCCATTATGTTGTCATGGATCTTTTTCAGTAAGATATTGTTCATTATCTTGAATGGTGCACATTCCAAGACTATCCCTCTGTAGGATTCTGGGGTGTTCTGTGGTCCTTTCCCTTTGTAGATCACCTTGACCGTCGATTCTCTCCATACTGCAGGGGTGTCCATGATTTCTAGGCACTTGTTCTATAGGGCTGTCCATAACCTAATGGTATATATCACTGATCCTTTCATCAGCTCGTTCGAGACTGAATATTATACAGACCGACGTGGAAATGCCCTTCGATTTCACCACGACTGATCATCCTTATTTATATTCAGATTCATTCCGGCCAAAAATAGTGGAGCAACATCAAGCCATGGCTTGCACTTTCCAAAGCTGCTGAATTTTATGCACATAATATTCCGAAAATAGTCGCCGCTATTTCTCAAAAAGCTTAAAATGTTATAGAAGTGAAAATGGTATTTATATCTCTATTAAAAATAAAGAAACGTGTATTTTTAGTTTTAGGAAATACCAGTTGGGTGGAAGGGGGGGGGGTAAAAGTGACTGACAATGGTGTTGAATTATTTTAATTCAGCTACTGATATCTCAAAAATGAAGATGTTACAGACGTGAAATTTGATATTTGGAATCGGAATCTGCTTTAAAAGTAAAGAAACACGTATTCTCAGAAAATCCAATGAAAGGGGGGGGGGGGGATTAAAGAAATGAAAAATTAATTGACTTAATTGTATGAGAATACTTACATACATACATACATACATACATACATACATACATACATACATACATACATACATACATACATTATCATTATAGACTGTTATGCCTTTCAGCGGTCAGTCTGCAAGCCTCTGAGAATTTACTAAACGTCGATTTGCAACTAGTGTTGTGGCCTATCTAATAAAAACTAAAGTTGTTACAGACGTGAAAATTGGTATTTGGATCACCTTTAAAAACAAAGAAAAACGCGTTTTTTGGGGGGGGGGGGAACAATCTTGGGGGGCGGGAGTGAAAAGGAGTTAAATTCCTTTCGTGAGGACACATAAAACAACAACTGAAGAAGTTAGAGTCGTGATAATAGGTATTTAGAAAAAAAAGGGGGGGGGGAAAGGAGTGTGAAAAGAACTGAAAAAGAAAGTGAATTATTTTTATGGGGATACTTACAGGTAATAGACGTGAACATTGGTGTTTAGAATATCCTTTAAACATAAAGAAACACGCCTTCTTTTAATTTTTTCTTGGGGTAGGGGGTGCGGTAAATGAACTTAACGGCGGTGGGGTGTAAAAGGAGGTGAGACCAGTTTATTTTACTGTTCATAATGTACTTATAAGGAGCCTCCGTTGCTCAGGCAGCAGCGTGCCAGCCTCTCACAACTGGGTTCCGTGGTTCAAATCCCGGTCATTCCATGTGATATTCGTGCTGGACAAAACGGAGGCGGGACAGGCTTTTCTCTGCATACTCCGTTTTTCCCTGTCATCATTCATTCCGATAACACTGTCCAATATAATTTCATTTCATTTTCCATTCATTAATCATTGCCCCAGAGGAGTGCGACAGACTTCGGCAGCCGGCACGACTCCTATTGTCGCCGCAAGATGGGGGCTTTATTCATTCCATTCCTGGCCCTGTCGAATGACTGGAAACAGGCTGTAGATTTTCGATGTACTTATTTTGATGTTAAACCGATTTTTTTTATCTTTCCTGGGTTCGTATACAAGAGCCACCTTTTCCTTCTTCGGATAACTTCTTTAGATTACAGTAGATTTGCCTGGCATATAAATACAAATTTAAACACATTTTAAATAAACGATAGCAATGAGATTTACCGTCCAATTGTTCACCTCTATAATAAGGTCAATAATGCACGGAAGTATGTCATTCGTATCGCCAGAAATCCCGCACACTTGCCTACGCGCGACAATGGTGCTGGTCACAATTTCAACAATGGCAATGGCAGCAGATGTAATTTATCGCCAAGTAGCGGTCTTGCATCTTGCTGTGGGGTCCAGAACATCTATAATAATAATAATAATAATAATAATAATAATAATAATAATAATAATAATAATAATAATAATAATAATAATAATAATAATAATAATAATAATAATAATAATAATAATAATAATATTTTTTCCTGGACCGTTGTCAAATGAGCGGACCGCACTGGAAACCGGTCCCGGACGGGTAATGACAAAGAATGCAGTCCGGCCGCGGGTTCAGTACCACCAAGACCCTTAAGACGACACCACGCCGGATCTCCTGAAGGATTTGTTCCATATTAAAATGCTTATAGGAAAAGATGGCAAAGATTTTGGGACCCAACTGAGCGGGTTGAATACATGGACCTAGCTCGGAAGTACGAAATCGATTGCTGGAAAAAAGATTGACAAATGGGAGAAAACTTAACGTAATCCATTAGAAAATAAGCCAGATCGCGAATTTAGGGGGATTCTCCCAGAAAAATAGTCAGATCGCGTATTTTGGCGGATTATATATAAAACAATAAGCATTCAATTATAAATTTCAGTATAATACCGTAGCGAAGCGCGAGTATCTTGCTAGTTAGTTATATAACTCAAGAAATTACATGGAGTAAGCCGTCAAGTCTGTCGTACACCATTTACGTGCAATCGTTTGTACCATAATTTGAAAGGAAAAACCCACCTGCGATGAGATCGGACTGCCTAATCCGCCGGCTGAGTAGCTTGGACGGTAGATCGATTGCTCTGTGAGCCCAGCTTGACAGGTTCGATTCTCGCTCAGTCCGGTGGCATTTGAAGCTTCTCTAATGCATAAACCTCGTTTCTTTTGATTTACTGGCAAGTAAAATAATTCGTGCCGAACATAATTCCGACAACTTGGCATCTCTCAAAACCATAAAAATGTAGCTAGTTGAACGTAAAACCAATAACATTAATTAACTGTTCAATAGGAAAATGAATAGGTGTCGTAATTAGGTCGCAAAATCTCACGTTTTGTGTGACACCGGTTCGTCATTTTAAGTCAAAAAGAAATGGCTGTTGGGTCAATGAGATTCGCAGTTCACCAGTGACAGCTATAGTTCATAAAGAACAGTGAATGTCAGAAATATTATTAGAGAAGTGGACTTCGCTCGACATGGGAGGGAACCGTGTTTTAAGATGAGCCTCACTTACAGCCGCTTGTACGGACTTTTCATTATATGCAGAAGTCTGCATCCGGCTAAATGTACATAAAATTTGCTGTAAGGCGGCACTGATTTCTATCAATCGAGTTAGGCATTTCTGGAACATGTCTAATATAATCAGAAAAATGCTTTCCCAGAGCTTACGAACAACACATGTCAAGCTGATTGGCCTGTAATTATCCGCTTTCATTGTATTATAAAAAACGTATCCTACCTGTTTTAGAGTTTATCAGCATACTGGATAACGGTGTAAACTCACCTGAAACAAAAAATGGTCAATCAGTGCGAAGTACAAAAGAGTCACACTTTAGAGCTATTCTACAGCATAGCCTCACTATTTCCAGTGAGCAAGACCAAGGTCACATTATATCAAAACCAAAGTGTGCATTGAGAAGACATATCACTCTTGCTGCGATATACATATGCTGTGGCACCTGTTTCATTTTAACTTCACTTCGATTTTTTCAAATTTTATAGTAAATACCTCGCAGTTTATATTATGTCAGCACGGACTGCTGTATAGTCCAGGTGCGCAATTCCAAGACAACGAAATATTTGATTCTACATCACAAAAATCAATGTAAATCTGTCCGGCTGTATGGCTACATGGTTAGCTTGCTGGCCTTTGGTCCATGGAGACCCGGGTTCGGTTCCCGGCTGGGTCGGGATTTTAATCTTCATTGATTAATTCCAATGGCTCTGGTGGTGGGCGTGTGTGCCGCCTTCATCATTAGAATTTGTCATAAGTAGGGCCCCATCCTCACAGACGCGCAAGTCGCCTATACGGCGTCAACTAGCTAGACCTGCACCATTCCTGTCTGGAGGCCACACGCCATTATAATAATAATAATTACTATTATTATTATTATTAATGCAAAGCTTGCGGTTTCCTGCAGGGTACACGTTATTTATAGAAATGGAAGGAAAGCGAATGGATTCTTAAGTACACTGACGTGCTGTAGTATCGCCTGATTATGCCACACCTCCTAAGTTTTGTCACTGATCTCTAAACTAGTAGCAAACACGCTAACTGTTCAGAAATATTCTCTAGAGAGTATACAATACTACTACCCACTGTCTGTAGCATAATAAAATATCCTGCATATACAAACGTTTAAAGTACTATCGAGTTATTTTAGAACAAATACCTCATTTAAAGTTCTTAACATGGGACGGGATTTATTCCCCTGAAAAAATTAATCTGTAACCACGCCTCCTCCATGGATTTTAAATTTGTGCTGCATTATTTTCGATATATGCTTCTCATCAATAATAATAATAATAATAATAATAATAATAATAATAATAATAATAATAATAATAATAATAATAATAATAATAATAATCGCATAGCCTCAGCTACTACACTGCATGTCGATTCATATGTTCCATTTTACTCTACCAGAAAGTAGAGAATGTGGAACTCTCTCGATCATGAGTTTGACTAAGTGTGTCACCAGAGATCGTTTCATCTCGACATCGTACGATATGGAATGTCGAATGAACACTTTGCCCCCAAGCCCCCTCAATAAAACCAACTTTCTTTGCAGGGTCTGAACCCACAATCTTGGGCTCCAGAGACCGAAACTCTGCTATTGACTCACGGTTTAGAATTTCAATTTACTCCATAGCAAGAAAATATAATTTCCGCGCAATGTTAAGATAAATTATAACAGCAAATTTTTGCAAGTCAGAGAAGAGTCACAGGTCACTAACTAAGTTACTGTGTAAAACACAGAAGACAGATTTACTACGTATTTTTGTTTTCCCTGAAGGAAATCTCGCACTACCATTTACTCAAGTTAGGCTTTTGTCGTTAACGTTTTTTTTTTTTTCAAATAGTAGTTTTGATTCCGTATGTGGTCTCGTGCTGGAGAAAAACGATGCAACTGCATTAAATCCATTATGTTTCAAACAATAGTTATTTTGTAAGACCGTCCGATGATATTGGCGATAAAATATTATCATTACAGTGACTAAATCGATATTTCACTGTTCCATTGACTAGGATATACATTTTCGCCGAAAATATGTCAGTTAACAAAATTTTACATTACATGTAACAAGCTTTAACAGCTTCATTTCATGTAATACTAATCCCGTATTGACTATAATCAAGTAGCGAATGTTCATGATACACTTAAATATTATAACCAAGTGGTCCGCCTATTCAATACAATATATCTATATATATAAAATGAGAGTTTTGTCTGTACAATGTTCAGAATTTAAAAAGGGTGGTATTTCTGTATCATTCGTGCCCATAGTAACAAGGCAATGCACTTTTTACTTTTCCGTAATGTCTGTCTGTCTGACTGTCTGTCTGTCTGTCTGTCTGTCTGTCTGTCTGCCTGCCTGTCTGTCTGTCTGTCTGTCTGTCCGTCTGTCTGTCTGTCTGTCTGTACACGCATCGCGAGAAAACGGCTATATCGAATACAATGAAAATCAGTATACAAAGTCGGGTAATAAGTCGCTACAATCTAGGATATAAATAATCTTATTCACGCTGATTGAAATGGTAGTTCAGGGGAAGGCCCAAAATTTTATTATCTAATATTTGTTATTAATGGTCGTATAGTAATAAAAATTGGTAGGGTAAATCGAGGAATAAGTCGCTACAATCTAGGCCATAAATAATTGTATTCACGCGGAGAAAATGATAGTTTAGGGGAGGACCACAGTGGAATTCTGAAATATTTATATTATTACTGGTCCTATCTTAATGAAAACCGGTATGCAAAGTCGGGGAATAAACCGTTATAATCTAGGTAATAAATAATTTTATTCACGCTGAAGGAAATGGTAGTTTAGGGATAGGCCTAATATTTAATTCCCAAATAATTATGTTATTAGTGGTGGTATCGATAATTACTACATAACTAGTGTTATACAGTATTAAATTTCAGATCATTTATGATTTATACATTGTTACCGACTATGACCACAGAGATATTAATGTATTTGGATTTTTGTTACTAACTCCTTATCAGCGCCGAGTCACGAGAAAATGGGTAAACAGGATTTAATGAAAATCGGCATGTAAAGTCCGAGAATAAGGAACTACAATCTACGCTATAAATAATTTTATAAAACGCCCTAATATCACAAAGTCGAAAGAAAACTAAATGCGAAGGCCTACAACATAGAAAGCTCATAAAATTGATCTATATTAACATTACATTGACCATTGTTTGTTGTGATGTGCTTTGTCTTCTGTTGTCACTCACCTACGATAGACAGGCTCTACTGCTGCGTACAGAGTATTTCTTTATTTGCCTTACGTCGCACCGACACAGTTAAGTCTTATAGCGACGATGGGATAGGAAAGGGCTATGAGTGGGAAGGAAGTGGCCTTGGCCTTAATTAAAGTACAGCCCCAGCATTTGCCTGGTGTGAAAATGGGAATCAACGGAATAAAATCTTCAGGGCTGCTGATAGTGGGGTTCGAATCCACTATCTCCCGGATGCAAGCTCAAAGCTGCGCGCCCCTAACCACACGGCCAACTCGCCCAGCCGTACGAGTGTAACAATCTGCCTAAATATTGGCGGGAAGTAGCTGGGGAGTTAGGTAACTTTCTTCTCCAGCATGCCATTCCTCTGTTTCATAAATTTTCTGATACTACTGGTAGGTAACACACTGGTTTATCATAGCATTCGAGCTATTCAATCCCTACTCTGAGGCACTGATTGGAATGAGAAGTGTGTATATTTAACGGAATAATGGCAGAGAATTGTTCACAGCTGTCTGCGGCCTGGTCATTCCAGCTCTGGAACTTTGGACTGTTATATCGGCACCGTAATACTGTTCGTTAAAAGTGAGAAAATGCGCAGTTTTTCATTTGATCGAGTATTTTATATGATAAGATTGCTTTTAATCGCTACATTCCTACTAACGTTTATGTAATGACTTATGTTGACTTCAGAGAATCCCGTAGCCAAGCACAGGTACATCAGCTAGTATATATATATATCAAAAATCTAAAGGTGTTACGAACGTGAAAACTGGTATTTGGAATCTCCTTTAAAAATAAAGAAACACGCACTTGGTGGGGAAATCAAATTGGTGGTGTGGGGGGAGATAAAAACGAAGATGAATTCCATTTACTAGGGTACATATATCTCAAAAACTTAAGATGTTACAGGCATGAAAATTTGTATTTAGAATTTTCTTTCAAAGTAAAGAAACGGGTAACTTTTTTCTTTAGAAAATACACTTTAGGGGGGGATGAATTCATTCAAAAATTACTTGAATTCTTTGTATGTGCATACTTATATCTCAAAAAATAAAATTAGTATTTGGAATCTCCTTTAAAAATAAAGAAACACGCATTTTGAGGGGATGAGAAATCAAATTGGGGCGGAGGCGGTGGAAAAGGTGTTACGAACGTGAAAACTGGTATTTGGAATCTCCTTTAAAAATAAAGAAACACGCACTTGGTGGGGAAATCAAATTGGTGGTGGGAGGGGAGATAAAAACGAAGATGAATTCCATTTACTAGGGTACATATATCTCAAAAACTTAAGATGTTACAGGCATGAAAATTTGTATTTAGAATTTTCTTTCAAAGTAAAGAAACAGGTAACTTTTTTCTTTAGAAAATACACTTTAGGGGGGGATGAATTCATTCAAAAATTACTTGAATTCTTTGTATGTGCATACTTATATCTCAAAAAATAAAATTAGTATTTGGAATCTCCTTTAAAAATAAAGAAACACGCATTTTGAGGGGATGAGAAATCAAATTGGGGCGGAGGCGGTGGAAAAGGAGTTTAATTCCTTTTTAAGAGGATACATATATCTCAAAACTGATAATTGGCATTTGGAAGTTCCTTTATAAATAAAGAGACAAGTTATTTTGTTTTCGGAAAATTCACTTAAGGGGGAAGGGTTAAAGGAAATAAAAAAATAATTCCTTTCAAAAAATTAAGGTTAGACACGTGAAAATTTGTATTCGGGATCACCGCAAAAAAAACCGCATTTTTGGAGGGGAGGGGCGGAATCAACTTAACGGGCCTAAGTGAAATGGAGTTGAATTATTTTTATGAGGATACTTATATCTCAATAACTGGATATGTTAGAGGCCTGAACATTGGTATTTGGAATCTTTATTCAAAGTAAGGAAATACATGTTCTTTCGTCTTCGGAAAATCCACTTGAAGGGGATGAATGAATTGAACAATTAGTCGAATTCTCTGTGTGAGAATACTTATTCCTCAAAAACGAAATATGTTAAAGGCGTAAAAATTGGTATTTGGAACCTCTTTAAAAAATGAAGAAACGCGTACATTTGGGGAGGAGGGAATCAATTTAACGGGTAGGATGTGGAGTGAAAAAGGAGTTAAATTACTTTTATGAGTATACTTATATACAAAAAAACTGAAGATGTTACAGACCTGAAAATTAGTATTTGGAATTTCCTTTAAAAATGAAGAAACACGCATTTGTTTTTTCGGATCATTGACGTAAAGTGTGTGGGGTTGAAAATAAGTAAGTAAGGAGTTGAAATATGTTTATGAGGATACTTTATCTTAAAAACAGAAACTGTTACCGACGTTAAAGTTGGTATTTTGAACTTCCTTCCAAAATAAAAAACATGCTTTCTTTCGGAAAATCCACTCAAAGCGGAGAGGGGTGGAAAGAAGTGAAGAAGAAGAAGTTGAATTATTCGTATGAGTATACATGTATCTAAAAACTGAAGGTGTTACAGACGTACAGGCATGAAAACTGGTATTTGTAATCTCCTTTAAAAATAATGAAACACGTATTTTTTTGGTTTTGGGAAAATCCAGTTCCGGGGCTGGAAGGAATTGGAAAAGCGGGTTAATTTTCAAAATGAGTACCGGTATATGAAAATTATATGTCACACATTTTAGAGACAAGAAAACTGGTATTTGAAAGGTCCTTTAAAAACACAGGAACCTGTACATTTTTGTTTACGGAGAAGGCACTTAACAGGGCGTGAAAAGAAGTGAAAAATAGTTGTATTATTTTTACAAGATAATCACATCTTACAAATTGAAGATGTTACAGGTGAGAAAAGTGGTATTTGGAATATACTTTAAAAATAAACATGTATTTTTGTTTTCGGAAAATATACTTAGATCAGGTGGGGGAAGGACTCATCAAGGGGTTGAATTCTTTTTATAGGGATACTTATGTATATTTCAAAAACTGAAGGTGTTACAGACGTGGGAATGGGTATTTGGAATCTCCTTTGAAAATACAGAAACATGTATTTTTTTCGACTTGAGAGAAGACTGTTTCTCACATGTACAGTTCTATGTAGCATGGTCGTCTTAGCCCCAAAAGTAATACAGCAAACAGAGTTTACAAAGAATTCCTGTGGTAATTTTAGGATGAGTTTTTATTCTTTAGGGATTTTCAGATAATATCTTAGTACAACGCCGAGGTACGAGTACTTTGATCAAATTATGAAATCCACGCGAGCGAACCCGCGGGTAATTGCTAGCAATCTATATATATATAAGAACTTGTCCTGACTGACTGACTGACTGACTGACTGACTGACTGACCACTACTGGCCATAAAGAAATTAAATTTTGTGGATACATTTATATTACAATGTATGTGCTCGCTAAGGGAGGATTTTGTATATTCCATCGCTAAGGGGGTGAAAAGTGGGGATGAACATGTAAAATGAGTGTATCTATATCTCAAAACTTGAAAAGTTTACAGATGTAGAAATTAGTAATTAGAAAGTCGTATATTTTGCTTTGGATATTCTAATTAGGGGGTTGAAAATGGGATGAATTTTTAAAATAAGTGTATCTATATCTCTAAACTTTAAAACTTTAAAAGATATTACAGACCTGAAAAATGGTATTTAGAATCACCTTTAAAAATAAAGAAACACTTATATTTTGTTTTCAGAAAATCCCAATAGGAGGGGCGAAAATGGGTGAATAATGGGTCGAATGCCTTTAATGAGGATGCTTATATCTCAGAAACTGAAGATTGATATTTGGGATCCATTTAAAAATAAAGAAACACGTATTTTTTGTTTTTGGAAAATTCAATTAATGGGGGTTAAACAGGAGTGACAATTTGGGGTGAATTATTAGAAAGACTATATCTAGAGTATAGCTCAGAAACGCAAAATGTTGCAGACGTAGAAATTGGTATTTGGAATCTCCTGTAAAAGTAAAGACATTTAGGTGATTTGTTTTTGGAAACTTCACTTAACGGGAACCAAAATGGGGTGAAATTTTAAAATGAGAATTTCCACAGTATATCTCGAAACCTAAACATGTTACAGAAGTGAAAAATGGTATTTATATCTATATTAAAATTAAAGAAACATGTCTTTTGTTTGTTTTCGGAAATACCACTCGGGTGGGGGAGGAAAAAGTGACTGAAAATGAGGTTGAATTCGTTTAATTAGGATACTGATATGTCAAAAACTGAAGATGTTACGGGCGTGAAATTTGGTATTTGGGATCTCCATTCAGAATAAAGAAACACGTATTTTTTGTTTACGGAAAATCCCATTAAGGGGGTGAAAAAGTTTGAAAAGGTGTTGAACACCTTTTATGAGGAGATTTATATCTCAAAAACAGAAGATGTTACAGACATGAAAATTGGTATTTGGAATCATCCTTGACAACAAAAAACACGCATTTTGTATTTTTGGATAATCCGATGAATAGAGAGTGAACAGGAGTGACAAACGAGGTGAATTTTAAAAAAGACTATATCTGCAAATTATCTCAGATACGTAACATATTACAGTGTCGAAAACTGTTATTTGGTATTTCCTGTAAAAGTATAGAAATATAAATACTTTTTTTGGAAAATCCACTTAGGAGAACTGAAAAGGGGTTAATTTTTAAAATTAGAATATCTACAGCATATCTCAAAAACTTAACATGTTGCAGACGTGAAAATTGGTATTTGGAATCCGCTTTAAAAATAAGGTAACACGTATTCTTTGGTTTGGGGAAAAAACATTAACTTCGGGGGGGGGGGGGAGAAATTGAAAAATTAGTTGAAGTATTTGTATGACAATATATATACCAAAAAATCTAAGGATGTTACTAACGTGAAAACTGGTATATAAATTCTCCGTTAAATATAAACACGCATGGGGCGATCAACTTGGTAAGTGGAGATGAAGGCGTTGATGAACTCTTTTTACAAGTATAAATATATCTAAAAAAGTCAATGAATTACAATCGTGATAATTGTTACCTGGAAGCTTTTTTAAGGAAACGGATACCGTTAGTTTTTGGGAAATTCACTTGAGTGAGGAGTGTGAAAGGAAGTGAAAAAAATTGAAGTCTTTTTTTGGATAAATTTATATCTCAAAACTGAAAGTTACAGAAGTGGAAGTCGGTATTTGTAATCTCCTTTAATAATAAAGAAACACACATTTTTCGGGTGGGGGAAACCAACTTAACGGGTGGGGGTGGAGTGATAAAGGGGTTGAATTCTTTTCATGAGGCTACTTATATCTCAAAAACTGAAGATGTTACAGACATAACAATTTGTATTTGGAATTTTCTTTCAAAGTAAAGAAACACGTAATCTTTTGACTTTGGAAAATCCACTTAAGGGGGTGAATTTATTGAAACATTAGTTGAGTTCTTTGTATGAGGATATTTATATCTCAAAAAATGAAGAAGTTACAGTCGTGATAATTGGTGTTTGGAATCTCTTTGAAAGAAACGGTTTCTGTTAGTTTTTGGAAAATTCACTTGAGTGGGGAATGTGAAAGGAAGTGAAAAGAATTATTTTTCTGGAGAAACTTATATCTCGAAACTGAAGGTTACAGAAGTGAAAATTTTTATTTGGATTCTCCATTAAAAATATAGGTACTCGCATTTTGGGATGGGGAGAATCAACTTGGGGCCGGGCGGTGAAAAAGGAGTTTAATTCCTTTTTATGAGGATAAATATATCTCAAAACCGAAGATGTCACAGTCGTGATAACTGGCATTTGGAAGCTCCCTTATAGATTAAGAAACAAGTATTTTTGGTTTTCGGAAAATTCACTTAAGGGTGAAGGGTGAAAGGAGGTGAAAATATCTAATTCTTTTATGAGAAAACTTATATCTAAAAAACTTAAATTCACACACGTGAAAATTAGTATTTGGAATCTCCTTTAAAAATTAAGAAACACGCATTTTTCGGATGGGAGAGGGGACGAGAAGTCAACTTAACGGGCTGGGTTGAAAAAGGAGTTGAATCCCTTTTATGTGGATACTTATATCTCAGAAACTGATGATGTTAGATGCATGAACATTTGTATTTGGATTCTACTTTCAAAGTAATGAAACACGTGCCATAAGACCTATCTGTGTCGGTGCGACGTAAAGAAATTAGCATAAAAAAGAAACACGTGTTCTGGCTTCGGCAAATCCACTTAAAGGCTGTGAATGAATCGAAAAATTAGTTGAATTCTTTGTATGAGGATACTTATATCTAAAAAACTAATGATGTTAAAGACGTGAAAATTGGTATTTGGAATCTCTTTTAAAAATAAAGAAACACGTATTTTTGTTTTTCAAAAATCCAATTAATGAGGGTTGAACAGAAGTGAAAATGGGGTTAATGTTTAGAAATTTTTATAATTAGTGTATCTATATCTCGAAACTTTAAAAGTTTACAGATGTAAAATTTGGTATTAAGAATCTCCTTTAAAAATAATGAAACACGTATTTTAGACGTAAAACTTGGTATTTGGAATCTCCCTTAAGAATAAGGAAATACGTGTTTTTTGTTTACGCAAAATCCCATTAATTGGTCTGATAAAGGGTGGGGGGAAATTGGTTGAATACCATTTATGCGGATACTTATATCTCAAAAACTGAAGATGTTACAGACATGAAGATGGGTCTTTGGAACCGCGTTTAAAAATAAAGAAGCACGTATTCTTTTGTTTTTCAAAAATCCAATGAATGGGTGGAGAACATTAGTGACAAACGAGGTGAAAATTAATATATATATCTAGGCCTACATTATATCTCAGACACTTAACATGTTACAGACTTGAAAACTGGTACTTGGAATCTCCTGTAGAAGTAAAGAGACATAGATGATTTTTTTTCGGAAAATCCACTTAAGGGGAACATAAAAGGGGGTGAATTTTTAGAATGAGCATATCTACAGTATATCTCAAAACTTACCGTAAGCCAGAAGTGAAAATTGGTATTTTTAATCCCTTTCAAAAATAATAAACACGATTATTTCGGAAAAACCACTTGGGGGAGGGGAGAGGGTGGGTAGAAAGGAATGAAAAGTGGGATGAATTATTTGTATTAGAATACTGATATCTCAAAACAGAAGACGTTACAGACGTAAAAATTGGTGGTTGGAATCTCATAAAGAAATGCATTTTTTGTTTTCGGAAAATTCACTTAGACGGGGTGAAAAAATAGAAAAAATAGTGAAATCATTTGTATGAGTCTACATACTGTATATATCAAAAACTATATATGTTGCAGACGTTAAAATTGCTGTTTGGAGTCCCCTTTATAAGAAAAGTAACACATATTCTTTGAGTTCGGAAAATCAAATTAAGAGGGTGAAAGAACTGAAAAATTTATTGAATTGTTTGTATGAGGATACTTATATCTTATGAAAACTAAAGTTGATACAGAGTGAAAATTGGTATTTGGAATCTCCTTTAAAATAAAAAAGCGCATTTTAGGGCGAAAATAAACTTGGCGGGGAGGGGGTGAAAAGGAATTGAATTCCTTTTATGACGACACATATATCGGAAACTGAATATGTTACAGTCGTGGTATTTAGAAGCTCTTTGATAAACAAACACGCATTTTCTGTTTTCGGAAAGTTCACTTAAGGGGGAGAATTAAACCAAGTGAAAAAATTGAATTCTTTTTTGTGGATACTTATGTCTAAAAACTGATGGTTACAGACATGAAAATTGGTGTTTGGATTCTCCTTTAAAAATAAAGAAACACGACTTCTTTTGTTTTCGGAAAGCATCTTACGGGGCGAAAGAATTGAATTATTCTTAGAATTATTTGTATGACGATACATATATCTCTAAAAGATAAAGATGTTACAGACGTGAAACTTGTAATTGGAATCTCCTTTAAAAATAGTATTGTTTTGTTTTCGGAAAATCGTCTTCGGGGGTAGGTTTGATAATAAGTATAGAAGGAGTTGAATTCTGTTTAAGAGGATACTTATTTCTCAAAAACTAAAGATGTTACAGACGTGAAATTTGGTATTTTAATCTCCTTTAAAAGTGAAGAAACACATATTTTTTGTTTTCGCAAAGACCACTCAAAGGGAGAGGGGGTGGAGTAAAAGGGAAAAGGAAGTAGAATTCATTTTATGAGGATACTTATATCTCAAAAACTGAAGATGTTACAGAAGTGAAATTTGGTACTTATTTTGAATCTCCTTCAAAAATAAAGAAACACGTACATCCTTGCTTTCGGAAAATTCACTTAAGAAGCTCAAGAGAATTGGAAAAATGGGTGAATTTTGAAAATGAGTACCGGTATATCTGCAGTATAGTTAAAAAACATAACATGTTACAGACATGAAACTTGGTATTTGGAAAGTCCTTTAAATACAGGAACACGTACTTATTGTCTTCGGAAAAGACCCTTAACGGGGGGGTGAAAAGAACTGAAGAAAAAAGTGAATAAATTTTAATGATGATGCTTATATCTCACAAACTGATGATGTTACAGACGCGTAAATTAGTGTTTATAATCTCCTTTAAAATTAAAGGAACATGTGCTTCTTTCTGTTTTTGGAAAATGGGAAGGACTGATAATAGGGTTAAATATTTTTATGGGGATTCTTATAACCTATCTCAAAAACTGAAAATGTTACGACGTGGAGATAGATATTTGGAATCTCCTTTAAAAATACACTTTTTTAGATTTGAGGGAAGACAGTTTCTCATATATAGAGTTCTATGTTGCATGGTCATCTTAGCCCCAAAAAACAAAAACACAAACGAGGTTTACAATGAGGTTCCGGGGTAAATGAAACTCAATTTTTCGGTGAACGTTTATACTTTAGGCATTTTCAGATAGTGTCTTAGAACAGTACGGAGGAACGATTACTTTTATTATTGAACGAAATCCACGCGAGCGAAGCCGCAGGTAACTGCTAGTTTATTATATTTAGTACATGTTTCGTCACCTAAGGGACATCGTCAGCTTTAATAAATTAATATTAGTATATCAGAATACAAAATAGATATTATTAAAATTGGAAAGACACATTAAAATATTGATGTATGCTACAATATTTAAAACAAGATCTTAGAAATTTTGTTAAAATTTGAGTCATTTGATCGATAAAAACAGTTGAATTGTCCATGATACTCTCAATAATATTCTTGGGAAATAACTAATTTATTCACTACAACATTTTACAGTAACTTTCCTGTTGTTGTTTGAGTCATCAGTCCATAGACTGGTTTGATGTAGCTCACCACGCCACCCTATCCTGTGCTAAATTTTTCATTTCTACGTAACTATTACATTCTACATCTGCTCGAATCCGCTTGTCATATTCATACCTTGGTCTATCCCTAGCGTTCTTATCACCTGCACTTCCTTCAAAAACCGACTGAACAAGCCCGGGGTGTCTTAAGATGTGTCCTATCATTCTATCTCTTCTTCTCGTCAAATTTAGCCAAATCGATCTCCTCTCGCCAATTCGATTCAGTATCTCTTCATTCGTGATTCGATCTATCCATCACACTTTCATCATTTTTCTGTAACACCACATTTCAAAAGCTTCCATTCTCTTTCTTTCTGAGCTATTTATCGTCCATGCTTCACTTCCATTCAATGCCACGCTCTACACGAAAGTCTTCAAAAAAAAATCTTTCTAATTCCTATATCATTGTTTCAAGTGAGCAAGTTTCTTTTGTTAAGAAAGCTCTTCCTTGCTTGTCTAGTCTGCATTTTATGTCCTCCTTACTTCTGCCATCGTTAGTTATTTTACTACCCAAACATTCATCTACTTCCTTTAAGACTTCATTTCCTAATTTAATATTTCCTGCATCACCCGCCGTCGTTCGTCTGCACTCCATTACTTTTGTTTTGGACGTATTTATTTTCATCTTGTACTACTAACCCAAGACTTCGTCCATACCATTCAGCAGCTTCTCGAGATCTTCTGCGGTCTCAGATTAAGTAACAATATCATCAGAAAATCTCAAGGTTTTGATTTCCTCTCCTTGGATTGTGATCCCCTTTCCAAATTCCTCTTTGATTTTCTTTACTGTCAGTTCCATATAAACATTGAAAAGGAGGGGGAACAAACTGCAGCCTTGCCTCACTCCTTTCTGGATTGCTGCTTCTTTTTCAAAGCCCTCGATTCTTATCACTGCTGACTGATTTTTATACAGATTGTAGGTAATTCTTCGTTCTCGGTATCTGATCTCAATCACCTTCAGAACCTTAAATAGTTTGGTCCAATCAACATTATCGAAAGCCTTTTCTAGATCTATGAATGCCATGTACTTGGGCTTGTCCTTCTTGATTCGATCCTCTAAGATTAGACGTAAGGTCAGGATTGCTTTACGTGTTCCTACGTTTCTTCTGAAGCCAAATTGATCTTCTCCCAACTCAGCTTCAACTTGTTTTTCCATTCTTCTGTAACCAATACGTGTTAAAATTTTGCATGCATTAGATACTAAACTAATGGTGCTCTAGTTTCACACCTGTCATCACCGGCTTTCCTGGGAATAGGTATAACACAACATTCTGCCGAAAATCGGATGGGATTTCTCCCGTCTCATACATCTTACACACTAAATGGAATAACTTTGCCATGCTGGTTTCTCCTAAAGCAGTCAGTGATTCAGAGGGAATGTCATCAATTCCAGGTGCCTTGTTCCTATTTAGATCGCTCACAGCTCTGTCAAACTCTCACCTCCAAATTGGGTCTCCCATTTCATCAGCATCAACAGCCCCTTATTGTTCCAGAACCAAATTATCTACATCTTTACCTTGATACAACTGTTGGATATGTTCCTGCCATATTTCTGCTTTATCTTCTTTCCCTAGAAGTGGCTTTCCATCTGAGCTCTTAATATTCATAGACCTAGATTGCCTTTCTCCAAAGGTTTCCTTGCTTTTCCTGTATGCAGCATCGTTCTTTCCTAGGACCATACAACCTTCGACATCCTTGCACTTCTCCTTCAGCCAGTCTTCCTTAGCTACCTTGCACTTTCTATGAACTTCATTCTTTAATCACCTGTATTCTTTTCTGTCCTCTTCATTTATAGCATTCTTGTATTTTCGTCGTTCATCAATCAGGTCTAGTATCTCCTGAGTTATCCGCTGATTCTTAGTTGATCTTTTCTTCCTTCCTAACATTTCTTCAGCAGTCCTACTGACTTAATTTTTCATGATTATTCACTCTTCCTCTACTGTGTTTCCTTTAGCCTTCTCATTTAGTCCTTGTGCAACGTGTTCCTTGAAACTTTCCTATGTACTCTGTAAGAAGACAAATTCTTAATTGCATCCCTTCTATAAAGTGCTTTTTTCCAGGAGAAGCATAACAATAAAGCAAATCTGAACGGATCCCTCCTCCCCCTCAGTGGAATTGCCAAAACTTTCAGTGTAACTAAACGCTCTGTTACAAAGCCAAGCATAAACGTTTAATAGAAGAACAATTGATTCAATTCGCATGACACAAATTCACTGGGTACAATACTTATAGTAACTATAATGATTTTCTGAAAAGAACAACTAAGTTCGTGATTACCATTGAAATAACAATTTATAAAACAATATTACGTTAAAGAATATTATGTTATTGTTATTATATATTATTATTATTATTATTATTATTATTATTATTATTATTATTATTATTATTATTATTATTATTATTATTAGAATTACTCAACGGAGATATACGTGAATTCTGTAAGTAACATTCAACTGATGTTGCGAAATAACTTGATCATCCTCAGTTATGGTTTATTTTGCAGAATTAATTACAGTAAAATAAAAATAAAAGAATACTACAATACATTGTAATTACACATTTTGAAACCTACTGAAGAATGTTTTTACAAACCAGACAATTCAATTTTGATCTTGTTTGACAACTCACGCATGCAGTAAGATCTTGTGACAAATAAGCTTTCTTCTTCCTGTGTATAATATAATGAAAAGAAAGCAGATTTTCGGTGGAAATATGCAGCTTCTTGAAATTCTCTGTGTGATGACTGCTGGACTGGAGTAGTTAAGCGTTCGCTAAGTCTGTATAAGTTGGTAAGACTGAACCGTATTCGGTTACCATTATAGCCTAATGAAATACGAGAAACCCAAGTTGGCAACTTTCACGACAGGTGAAAAGCCTTTTGACTCCTAATATCATGGGCACCTCTGACTGACAGGTCAGAAGAAAGGTAATATGAAGGAAGACAGTTGATTTTCTCCAACATAGGATGGTGAACGTGAACGTGCTTCTTGGTCTTACACATCAAGTACTTCCGCTTAGAGGCTCATAAATTCACAGGTGGTACCACTATTGTTGGATATGTCGAACAATCAAGGTGCACAGAACTCAAAAGTCAACCACTTCCACATGAAAGCTTCATATATAGAGGTAATTTGTTGTATCACATGACTTGATTTCGTGATCTTAACCGCTTAACTTCCAGGTATATGTGGAATACAAACCATCTTGACAGAACATTTCGTTTCATAACTCCATATGCGATGTGCAGTGGCTAGTATCGCCTTGGTGAGAAAACAATGATGATATCACTCAGCTATCACGACCCATTGTAAACTTCTAAACTTCTGATCAAATGTACATCTACTACATTTACTGTTATACGTCTTTTTCTATTGCGTAGCTTTCTTGCATGAATACAAATTGAGTAATGTAAGAGAAAATTTCACTATGTTCTTATAGAATTGAATGGTGAATATGACAATAAGTTCCACAGTTCCTTCACGTTGCGTGCGAGTATAAAAGTACAAGAGAGAATAATAAACCACATGGTCATGCCTAAGGAGCTGGAATTCATTACATTAATGGAGATAAAAGGATGTATGTAAATCCTACAATAACAATTCATACAATTCATTATGTAAAATCTGTTTCAAAACTGACATAAGGCTAATTTTACTAATAAGTTCCAGGCGAAATATCTAGTAATTACAACAATCATTTGAATTCATCAGCATTTTTAAAGGAGAAAGGAGAAGGGTGAGTGAGAGGGAGAGAATCCTCCGATATTGTAATCTTGTTGGTGCACAGAGCTGTGAGAATGAAAGACGAGTCTCTGCGAGCCAAATGATACTCCATTACAATCTTCAGAACACGCTCGCCCTAACAATCAACAATCTCATACATCCAAGTCGTTACACAGATTTAATAGCAGTAGAATAACCGATATACGTCATCAAAACAAACAGAAAAAAGACTCCTCTGTCGTCTTCTGAAGGGAATATATAGAACGTTTAAGAATAGAAATCCGTCATTTTGAAACACGATTTTAGATGAACACAAAAGGATGGGCATTAGAGTGAAAATACCTCTACTTCTACCTAGTTGTTTGGTATCTTTTCCAGAACACCCATCCCCGCTCATCTCTCGTTCCATTTCCTCCGCTCATTCCTACAGCTGATGTGTTTTCCATTATGGACATAAAAAGGAGAACCTCTCAGCCGAACACAATGGTGAGCTACTCGAGGAAAGATGGCCTGAGGGAGGGGAGTCGTTAATGACAATCACCAGATAAACAATGCAACATTCATTGTCGCTGTCTAATGTATGCCGTAGCTCACAAATTGTTCATTTAAGAAGAATAGTTTCGTGAAATAAATTACATTTATCAAAAGATCCATACTGACTGCTGCCATGGAATGACACGATTTCATCAAATCCGTAAGTATTAGTTAGTGTGAACTGTCCACTTTCAACTTCGGGAATCATGTCAGTTTTAATAATTGAAAACTCACAAGATGATATCGTCTTCAAGTAATGTCTCTTACAGGTTTCTAACGAACTTAATTTGTGCCAAATTTCATGTTAACACTCGTGTCCCGTACGATACAATTTTTTTATGTTAAACGTTTCATGATACAGCGACCACGCTTCTGATCGAATGGATAGAATGACATTGTTTTACACCATCCAAACTTCCACTTGGCCGTAATACGTAGCGCGAGGGGGGGGGGGGAGGAGATTAGAAAACAACCTATGGTTGCTAATCACACTTTCACCATCAATAACCATTAAAATGATCCTGACGGACCATGTGCAGATTAAAGACCACTCATATATTTTATTCTATTTTTGAATGCATTTCCGTATATGTTGGTGTATAGGCAATTGAAGCCGGCTTTCTGTGCCAAACTATATAATTATTCACCTATACAAACTGAATATACTGTGCACGATAACTACTTAAAATTAAATTAAATTTAAAAATCAACACGTAATATAATTTTGTTGAAATTTAAACTATCATCGAAGTGAAAAATGAAATGGCGTATGGCTTTTAGTGCCGGGAGTGTCCGAGGACATGTTCGGCTCGCCAGATGCAGGTCTTTCGATTTGACACCCGTAGGTGACCTACGCGTCGTGATGAAGATGAAATGATGATGAAGACAACACATACACCTAGCCCCGTGCCAGAGAAATTAACCAATGATGGTTAAAATTCCCGACCCTGCCGGGAATCGAACCCGGGACCCTTGTGGCCAAAGGCCAGCACGCTAACCATTTAGCCACGAAGCCGGACATCATCGAAGTAATTAATACAGTTACTATGATTAAAAATACAGTCGAACTTCGATATATCAAACCTCCATTACTCGATCTTTCAGTATCTCGAAGTAAGTTGCATTTCCCAGTCGTTTGTCCAATTCTTCACTTTTATTTATATCTGTATGTCTCGAAATTCGGTTACAGGAATTTCTTGATTTCTCGAAGCAAAGATTTCTTCCTTTGTGGCAAAAAGTACACTGTAACTCTATTTTTGTGCAACATTAACTGTGCAATACGGGATTTGTGTTTTGTGAGAAACAGTAAACAAGTAACGAAAGATTTGAAGTGATGCTGGGAGCTAATATGATGGGAACCGGGAGACTAAAACTTCTAATGATCGTAAAATCGGCGAAGCCTCTCGGTTTCTCGGGTGTGCATTAATTACCGGTCACGTACGAAAGCAACCCGCGAAGTCGCGGCTGACAAGCTCCATTTACGAATTTCGGCTGCGTGGTATTGACGAGAAGTTTCAAAGTGAAGGAAGGAAAGATTAACAGCAAAGAACAGAAGAGACTAACGGGTTTCTTCCGAAGGTGTTAACCGAGGTATATTTCTGGTTTAACTACTGTATGTAATGTATCCTGTCTTCTAAGAAGTTACTATAAAGAGGGTTATAATTAAAGTGATGCCGTAAAATATTGTTTGTATAGTTTTAAATACTGTTAAAATAATGTACTCAGTATAAGCCCGTAGATGTAGATTGTAAGGGTTCAAATCTCGTTACAAGGTGATATCTGTAATTTTATTATTATTATTATTATTATTATTATTATTATTATTATTATTATTATTATTATTATTATTATTATTGTTGTATCTGTATTATTATCTTATCTGTGAAATTACTATTATTGTAATTATTATTATTGTTCAATTCAATTATGCAATGATGATCGCTTGCGTGATTGTAGTTGAATATATGTATGTATACGTGTGTGTAGATTAACACTAAAACCATGTACAGTAAGACTTGGTACATAATATCATACATGGATATGCTTTGTAATAAAATTTGACATTGCAACGCACATGTTGCAATACTGCTAGCGTAACTGCCGAGTCAACGTTCCGTCATTGTGTGCATTTAGCGGTGAGCTCGTGTTCTTGGAGATACCTAGAGTGCTCAGGGCAATTTCACCATTGTATGTAACAGTTTGAGTCGGGTGGGAGTATATCGTAGTTACTTCTGGAGGTTGCTAAGATGTGTCAACTAATGTCTATATAAGCTGGCAGTACATTGTAACGTCATTGGTCATTAGTCATTGGGAGAGTGAGGCCACAGTTAGTCGGTCAGACAAATGGACAGTGAACAGTGAGTGAGTCAATTGGGAGGAGAGACCTCAGCCGGTCAGTTAGTTGAGTTGGAGGGAAAGACTTGCCATGAAGTCATATGAACGGACAGACTTGCCAAGAAGTCATATGGTTATAGACACCAGGAGGTGTTGTACTGAGATGATAGTAGTCAGTCATCTGGATGGAGAAGCAGCAGTCACGCGGTTACTTAGTCGTCAGTGAAACAAAAAGGATACATCACCAAATTAGGCTTGATACATCTACAGCAAACACCAACTCAAAGGAATACGTCCTAATTACACTCAAAGTGTTGAAGGTACAGTAAAGTGAACCAGTGAGGGATAAATTTCATGCATATTTTCTAAATGTCCGGTGAAGAAGAATTCAAATTTAATGCCTAGTTTCTTTCAGTTGTAATGTCATAATTTTATATTTTCATCTGATTTATTTTTTCTAAACTATTCAAGAATATATTTTGCTCTATCGAATTAATTTATCATTTTAATTCAAGAGCAGAATTAGATAACCTCAAATTTAATGGGGAAACCTAACACCAACCTCCTTTTCCTAGAACCTATGTGGTATTTTGTCAAAAGTAAGCTTAATCCCCACACCCTTTTATTTTATTAAACTTCATTTTGTCGCCGAAACGTGAGGCTCGAATAAATTATGAACTTGCTTTGAATGACAGCATGTCATAAGTTCATTTTGGGAAAAGCATGCACATTTAAGCCAACAGAATTATTACCGGTAAATGTGAGGAGTTTAATTTTTTGATTTATAATTGTATTTTGGGGGAATGTCAAGGGATTTAACTCTATAAGTAACAAAATGGAACAAATGATTAGTAGTAACGAAAGTAGTAAGAAAAAGAGGGAAGAAATCATTAGTCGTAGTACCGAAAATAGGAATAAACAGATGAAACGAATGGAATAAATAATTGTGAGTAGGAACGTTACTTTTAGTAAACAGATTAACAATAACATGGAAAAATTAATTGATGGTAGGAACAGTGAAATAATTAGTAATATACATAGTAAGATATTAGAAGCAAATAATCAAACATCTATGTTAGAAAATAAGTCAAATGAAAAGTGTGTAGAAATGGGAGGTGAAATGAAATTGAATCGGAGCAATCTTCATACTCAGACCGAGCAAGTCAAGGGATCATGTACAGGAAACAGTAACAACATCGTACCGTTAAGTAATAACATTACTAGTACTCGAGAAGAAATTCATGAGGTAGTCGAGAAAAGATTGGACAAGATTTACAATGCAGTTGGGGAACATACGAGGGAACAGATTAGTAGAAATGAAAAATTGAACGCTAGCTTGGGCGGTTCATTGAAGTACGGAAAAATTAGGAAACGCTATCACAGCAGGTGAGAGAGAGAAAGAGAGACAGAGGAAGAATTGCAGGATGAAGTGAGTATAGTGGAAGGAAATGCTGAGAGAGTAGTGGAAGAAAAAGTTTTGAGTTGTCAGAGAGTGCAAAGGCAGGAATTTAGAGGTGAGACGGAGGGAGAGGTGATGGTAGCGAGTGGTTTCTTCAGTAGGGATCTTGATTTACCAATGTTTTCTGTAAAACAGTTCAATCCTATAGAATTTGTAAAACTAATTGAGAAAAGATTTGCAAGTAAGTTGAGGAATAATATTATTGAATGGGAAAATGTGTTGGAGATTTTGTCGAATGTTTTTTCGGTGAAAATAAAATATGGTTTCTAGTGTACTGGAATAATATGTCAGATTTAGGAGAATTGAAAGAGTAGTTAATTGACAGGATTTGGGAGGAATGTGTACAAGGGCGCGAGAGAGAACGCATGATGACTAGTGAAAGTAATATAGTAGAGAAAGGGGGAAATGTTAGCCGAGTATCAGAAGAGAGGTAGTAATCATGATCAGCAGAGGATTAAGAGTTATGTCGATAGTGATAGGAGACATTTATTTTATTTATTTATTTATTATGGCTTCTTTCGTGTGGCGAAGTTAGGGCACACGGCCCTCTCTTACACTTAACCACAATACAACAAGTAATATTAAGGTTGCCTATTACTAATTATACTAATTATACTACTTATACTATTTCCTAAATTAAGCTTAAGTTACACACCCACACAGTATGCACCTTATTAGCTTATTAGCTCGTTACTTCAGTCCTATTTTCTATCTCACGCATACACTTAAACACACACACTTACAATGTACACACTTATCAACACACCCTTTCGTTTACATTATATAAAACTAACAGAAACAATTTTTAATCTTACAATTACCAATCATACGCACACAATACACACCAATACACACTTCAATCGGTAACTCTCAACAGAAAGTCTCGGCAAGATATTTTAAATTTGAGGAAAGCGTCAGTGCCCCTGACACTTACTGGCAGAGAATTCCAAAGCCTGGAACCGGTCACAATAAAAGATCTATTATACACAGAAGAGTGGTGAAGAGGAATAGCTAGAGTGGAGCCTGAACGAGTGTTACGGTTATGGAAGGAAGAGAGGAAGTGAAGTTTAGATGAAATATACTGGGGGGAGTTACGATGCAGAAGTTTGTGTATTAAGACAAGTATATGATATTCACGTCTCTTATCAGGTTTTAACCAGTGCAGTACTTGATAGTAAGGAGTAATATGCACATCATACCTTAGGTTAAAAATGAATCTAAGGCAACAATTCATAACACGCTGCAGTTTCCTAGTTTGCTCTTTAGTAGCCTCTACCAAGATAACATCACAGTAGTCAAGGATAGGAAGAATTAGGGTCTGTGTTAATATTTGCCGCATATTTAGTGGTATAATATATTTATTTAATTTCAGTGGGTGTAGAGTAGCAAACGCCTTCTGACTTACGTTTTTGATATGTTATGTCCAATTTAGATTTTCAGTCATAGTCACCCCGAGATTTCTCACTGTTTTACTCTACGGAATTGTGCTATTATTTTTATTTCTAGAGGAGGAATGATCGAATCGTTGATCTTGTGTAGGAGCTTCTGGAAACCGACAATGATAGTTTGCGATTTTGATGGATTTACGAGAAATCTGTTTGAGAGAGCATATTCACTGAGTTTCTTCATGTCATTATTTATGCACTTTACTGCGTTTGGTAATTCGCTTAAGCTGCAATGGTAATAAATTTGGAGATCATCAGCATATAAGTGATAATTACACGTTTTTAGAGAAGATGAAATGTCATTGATATTCAATGTAAAAAGCAACGGTCCTATAATACTACCTTGTGGCGTGCCAACTTTCCTTGTACGGCATTCTGAATTTTTTTCGCTAGTTATCACCCGCTGCCTCCGAACTTTCAAATATGACGTAAAAAAGTTCAGTACTAAAAGTTCAAACAAGTAAGATTCCATTTTATTAATTAGTAGCTGTAAGTCTATTGTATCAAATGCACCACTGAAACCCAGCAGCGTTAGTACTGTAACTTGTCGTTGTTCCATAGCTAGTCTGATGTCTTCTATCACTTTAAGGAGAGCCGTGGTAGTGCTGTACCCTTTCTTAAAGCCCGATTGTAATGGGTCAAGGAGAGAATAGTTATTTAAATATTTCAATAATTGCTCGTACACCAGTTTTCCAAAGCCTTAGAAAGCGCTGGAAGAATAGAAACTGGGCGATAGTCAGAGGTCAGCTTAGGATCGTTTATCTTGGGCACTGGGATGACATTAGCTTGTTTCCAAAGTGCAGGGAAAGTTCCATTTCTAAGACAGTAATTGAATAAATGTGTGATAATCGGGAGGATAGCGCCTATTATATTATATATGAAATGCATAGGAATGTCATCTACTCCTACTGCTTTAGATTCAATAGAGTATAGTACTTTTTTAATTTGGTTGCTAGTGACCTCTTGGAATGAAAATTGAGGACGGTTAGGTGGAGGGATGGCTGGTTGATTCGTATTTCATTCTGCCTGATGACTGGTTTAAACGCGATTCGTTGTTCAGAGAAATACGTAATAAGCTCGTCTAGGGGAAGAGTTGGTTCTCGTTGCTGTTGTTGGCCTTTTACGATACCAAGAGAGCGTAGTTCTTTCCAGGAATTCCTGGCATTCAGTTTACCTGAAAGACAGTTTAAGTACTTAAATTTCTGATTTCTGATTTCTTGCTTAATTCCGTTCCTAAGTACCCGATATTTTTCAAAATCGGATTCGGTACGGGTACGTTTGTACCGTCGGAACCATGAATCACGGCGAGCCATCAAATTCTTAATTTTGTCATTTAACCATGGGAAGGGAGGGGGCGACTCACTTTCACTTGTCGTTTGGGAGCGTGTTTGTCGTATAGACTAGTAATGAGGGAATTTAGTTTGTCTATTTTTGCGTCAATATCGTCTAGTAGTAGAATATCATTCCAGGGTAGGTTGTAGGCGTCATACTTCAGTTGATCTAAATTAATATCTCTTATATTCCTACAAGTGGTGAACTTAGGTTTGTATTTGGGTATGCGAAGAGAATAGGATAAATAAACTAGGTCGTGTGTTGAGATCGATGGAACAGGAATTTGGCCGTGATTTATGGCTTTCTGGGGATTGTTTGTTATGATTAGATCGATTAGTGAGTGTGAAGTGTGATTATTGCTATATATGGTCGGTAGGATTTAATGGGAGAATCGCAAGGTTACAGGAAAATAGTATATCAATTAGTTTGTCCTTCTGAGCTGATTCTTTCAGTAAGTTTCTATTTAAGTCTCCTAATAGTACTATGTGTTCGTAAGTTGGTACTAGGTTGAATAAACAAGCTTCCAACTCCGTCATGTTCACTATATCTGGAGTTTTATAAACTACGGCGAAGAGGACTTTCGTCCCTTTAACGGTGATCTCCACGAACATGAACTCTGGTCCCGGTTGAGTGGCATTTTCTGATTTGCATATTACTCTACCTCCCAAGTCATTTCTGAAATAAAGGGCTACACCGCCACCTTTCCTACCATCCGTTCTATCCCAGCGGACGAGTTCGTAATTATTAATATTTACATGGCGGAAGGGATGGCAGGCCTTAGCCAAGTTTCGCTAATACAAAAAACATGTACGTCATTGTCGTTAACATTTGTACGTATTTCATCTATGTGAGCAGGGAGAGAGAGAGCATTCACATGGCAACATTGCAAACCGCATGTGCACTTGGGATATTCGTACATGACGACTTAAAAACGAGGAAAATATTTAAATCACGAAACAATTACACTTACAAGCCGGAGTTCCTATTCGTAGAAATTTAAGTTCTTGGTAAAACATGGTAACTTGAGGTAGTGTATCATCCACCGAAGACCGAAGGAAGCGTTGCAGTATTTATTATCCAGGTATGAAGATATGATTTTAACGGATGACTTCAACTTTAGTTAGCACTGCTGTTTAATCTCACTCAGTATAGCTGTCCTTCGGAATACGTTGACCAGGCTTCGTGAGTACCTCAATTAATTTCTCAAAATATTACTGTGCCAGTACATAAACTGTCGTTTCAACATTTCATTATTTAACCCATATCTGTCCAAATTATTTTTCTGTGGAATATTGCGATATATTTCGTAAGTACAGTTGTTTGTAACCTAAATGAAAGGCTTATTATGATTTTAGGTTTCATTAACATATTTTCGCGGAGATTTACCGTGTCGACGTATGTCGACAGTGAGCATGAACGGGTGGGGTAAGTGACATGCTCAAAAAAGGAACTTTTCTTCTCATTTTAAGCTTATATGAATGTAATAATTAATCAGTTAGTGAATATCAGTCACATAAGTGTTGAATACGCAGAATATATTTAAAAAACTTGATTCAAAACATAAATGTGGAACAGTTTCGCCTCAATTTAGAATGCATACTGTTTCAAAACAAAAGGACAATCCTCGTATGTTTATAGTACCTACTTGTTATACACACAATACCACATTTTGAGCCAGTATAATCACTCTGAAAACAGCAAAAAAGGAAAACTACGAGTAGAATTTCAAAACAGTTTAGTCTGCGTTTTGAGGTTACACTTTGCTTCTCTTCAACCAGTCTTTTTAGCGTGAGTGAAATGACTCGAAGCAAAGGACGTGGCTGCCAACGTTACATTTTTGCACTGTTTCCTGGCAGCTTTACCACATTGAGCGCACCGCACTTGCTTCCCTCTTGTTTCGAGGTAGTGGGATACCCCATCGGAACGCACTTCTGACAACACGCGTGAAGATACTTTCGTACTCGGTCTTCATGCGTTAGGACGCGTAGCGACACGAGATAGGATATATGTCCTAACGATGTAGCGTGTGAAGCCGAGAAGGTCTAAATTGGGGTCAAACAGTAAAGTTGCCATGCATTGTCCATGGAGACGTTCAGAAGGAACACGATTAGAGGCCAGTACCATTTCTTGTTTTTGATGCTGATGCGGTAACAAGATACATTTTGATCCAATTGATCGATGCTCCCCATGTGCATATTATGCAGAATTATACATGCTCGCTGAATTACTGTTATGTATTTCATTTCAGCATTACCATTGTACCATTTTCACTTATTTTTGTACACACTAGTTCAGCATCAGCCCGGAGTTGATTACCAGAGAGTCTGTAAATATCTCCACAAGACTCATCATCACCGCTATCCCCGTCGCTATGGAAAGCATTTTCAGGTTGTTCTATGTATATATTAGCATCTAGGTTGTTTTGTGATTCCTCTAGGATGATTACGTCCTGCTCGACGGTCACTCTGAGAAGAATACATGAAAATTGTATATCAGTACTGAGGCAGTCCCATTCGCGCCCACTGTCGACATATGTCGACGTGGAAATTGTTTGCTCTGCTAGACAAAAGCAACTATAAATCGGCCATAAATGAATTCAAAATCTGTTAAAGGCATGTTTCGTTATTACGTTTACCACAACAGTCCGATCTTACTTTCAACTGTAACAATATTATAAGAAAATAGTACTCACCGCGACGGAAGCGTCATCCTCTTGAGTATATACGGAATGATATTTCATACGCAGCCACGATATAAGGCGCGAAAACGAGTGATTCTTGTTTTCGTGCTGTGCAATAAGTATCAGACTATGAACTGTAAACAATGCAACTCAAAAATATTATTCAGGTTTACCGATATAAGATCAACAATATTCAGATATTAACGTCGACAAATGTCGACAGTGGGCACATATGGGTTAAAATAAGTGTCTGGATTATCCTCTGTAAATATTATAAAATTCAAGAAGTGACTCTACCTTCTTATAATAGGTGTAATGTTTTTCTGTCCATCGTGGAAGAAACTGGGTCTAGCTCGTTCTATTTTAAATATTGACACACCCGGAAAATGTCTAATGATTCTTGATGTCCCCCTATTTGTAATCTTACAACAAATGATGTATTTACATCGTATAATTTCTCAAATTATTTCCCAATCATGTCATTCATACAGGGAGGAAATACCACCTTGATGGAAGTGAAATATTGGAAGCTTCATTGAATGGGGATTCTTCAGATCTAGACATTAGTGATGATGACGAAACTGATGATGATGGAAATCAGAATTTTGATCTTGCTTCTCGAATCAGCGAAGATGATACTACTCCTGCTTTGTCCGAAAATGACGAGGATGATAGTGATCATGACAGCGAAGTTGAGGGTTCTTATATAAATTCACGTGAGGGGAGAGAAGATAATAACTGGCCTCAAACCAGACGGCAATTCTGGAGGAAAAGTGAAGGATGTGTATAATTGTATTTTTTATTGCATTTCATTAACAATGTTTGGTGTGTTTGCAAATTATTTTTATCCTTCCCGAACTTCGTCTCTCCCATACTATGTGTATTACCACGGCAATTCTTTGTTACAGATTTGAAGGGCTTGAAATACCTAAGCCCGTTTTGCAAGACACTTAATCGCTCAGGGAAAACTGGAAAATTAATGAATATATAGATCAGTATTCCGATGAAGGATTTATAGAAAAAATGTGTGAATTTACTAGTATGTACCAAACCAAACCAAACCCCATGGCACTACAGCCCTTGAAGGGCCTTGGCCTACCAAGCGACCGCTGCTCAGCCCGAAGGCCTGCAGATTACGAGGTGTCGTGTGGTCAGCGCGACGAAAACCTTCGGCCATTATTCTTGGTTTTCTAGACCGGGGCCGCTATCTCACCGTCAGATAGCTCCTCAATTCTAATCACGTAGGTTGAGTGGACCTCGAACCAGCCCTCAGGTCCAGGTAAAAATCCCTGGCCTGGCCGGGAATCGAACCCGGGGCCTCCGGGTAAGAGGCAGGCATGCTACCCCTACTTACTAGTATGTGGTATCTTGAAATCACAGGGAAGCCTCTAAGACTGGCACTGCATGAAAAGAATGTTTTCTTAGGAGCTTCAGTCCTGATGTCGTGCCTTCTTTACCCTAGGACACGCATGTACAATATTAAACCAAATCCACTCGCGTTTCTGCTATCGCTGATAGAATCTCTAGAAACAGGCATTTCGTTATTAGAAATAACCTTAAGTTTGTTAATGATAATAGTATCTCTGAAGAGCAAAGAAAAGCTGATAAACTCTGGAAAGTTAGGCTGATTATCGATAGAGTTCTGAAAGGCTGTTTGAATACTCCACAGAACCTGATGTCGCAATTAATGAACAGATTATCCCATTACTGGAGTTAGTCCGCTTAAACAATTCGTAAAGGGAAAACCAAACCCTGAAGGGTTGAAAAATTGTGTATTGGCTTCTCCTGCAGGCTTAGTGTTGGATTTTGAAGTTTTTCCAGCACAAGGTACTTTTCCTGAATCATCTGGGCAGAAAGCTGGACTAAGTATTTGTGGTTCGGCTGTTCTACGATTGTGCGAAACGTTACCGCCAGGTTCACATGTATTTTTGATCGCTACTTCACATCACTGACATTATTGGAGATGTTTTTCGAAAAAATGTTCACATTACCTGAACCATAATGGAATCCAGAATTGCAGCATCCGTTGACTTGACAGATGATAAGGTGCCCAACAGATTAGTACGTGGAACATTTGATCAATCCGTTCGCCACGACAACAAGTTATGCATTGTAAAGTGGTCTGATCAGAAACCTGTGCTGGCGGCCTCAGGCAAACCGGATGTACATCCACAGGACAGTTCCAGAAGATGGTCAAAGAACGAAAAGGACTACCTTCAGATTTCTTGTCCTAAAATTGTCAGCAAGTGTAATTTCGGCATGTATTGAAATGACTTAATTAACAGGATTATCAGTTACTACAGAATGAGTAGAAGGAGCAGAAAATGGACAGTTAGGACAATTTTTCAATTCGTTGACATAGTCATCGGAAATAACTGGGTGCAATACCTGCTCTATCGAATGAATCTGGCTGAACACAGGAAAAACATCATGCAGATCCACGATTTCAAGATAGCGATAGCTGAGTATCTGCTAAGAAAAGATGAAAGGTCATATGAAGATGCGGAGGATGACACGCTAAAAAGGAAAGGAAGGGAGAGTGACGTGTCAACACCAGCAGGAAGGAAACAGAAGCACTTGCTTGTTTTGGCAGATGTGAAGAACAGCATGCGCTGCAAGAATTCGGGGTGTCGCCAGAAGAATAAGGTCATGTGCACAGCGTGCGAGAACAACCCATGCCTCGCAATGCGAAACAACTGCTTTGCTGAGTTCCACTGAGTTTCAGATGAAAACTGTCTTATTTCATATGTTTAAATTTTAAAGATGTTGAAACTGTAATACTATTTCACTTAATGGTGTGTAATGCAATTTTCTTGTGAATAGAGTAGAACAAGAAATAAGTTTAAGCTCATTGGCAGAATCCAGGCAAATAAACCCAACGACCAATACAATGGACACTTTTTTTTAACTGTGAGATGTCTCAAAATTGAAATTATTCACAGTGTCAGTTATGACCATATTTTAAGCATAATTTGTGATTTTCGCAAAATTCCGCTCAATAAAAATGTCTTGGGCCTATTGGAACTCGATAAAAGTCTAAATATTGGACTAGTCTACGGTTGATAGACAGCTTTATTTCAAACTCATAATGAACGAACAGGTGTAGACCAGGGGCAATCTGGGGCAAATAGTTCACTCTATTAGCCGTTCACACTCTCGTATTTCTCTAAAGCCAATTTAACGCCAGTGCACGAGGTTATGCTCACTCAACTGTTAAAGCTCCTGCAGTAACACGAACATCAACGTGGTACCATTCCCAGAAAAGACGCTAAAAATGTTCTTAAAAACAGTGACGCTTTAGTGGATTAAAGGCCTCTTTGCAAAAACAAAATTGAGTGATATCTGTTAGCCTTTATGCAGTATCGAAAAGCGTAAATAGCTCCAACCCTCACCGTCAGTTTCAAATCTTGCCGTGCTGAGTGACCCAGACGGTTGAGGCACTGGCCTTCTGAATAGAACTTGGCGGGTTCGATCCTGGCTCAGCCCGGTGGTATCTGAAGGTGCTCAAATACGTCAGTCTCGTGTCATTAGATTTACTGGCACGTAAAATAACTGCTGCAGGACTAAATTCGGGCACCTCGGCATTTACGAAAACAGTAAAAGTAGTTACTGGAACGTAAAGCAAATAACATTATTAAAATCTTAGCTTCTACGGCATTCGTGACGTAGGACATCTTGCTGTCAGCTTATTGGAGTGCTGCTTAGCCCGAAATAAAGGAACAAAATGGCGCTGTACATACCGAATGCTTGTAGAGGATAGTATAGAAACTAAATTCATATACGCATGCTATCCCGAAACTAGAAATATGTACGAAAATGGAAGGTCTCTGTATCTCAGAAAGAGTTTTTCACTGTAAATATTCAGTAATTTTTTTTTAATATAAAACCATTCTATTACACTCCATACACTAAATACCTTAGATCATTTCATTCAGTACGAAAACTTAGAAGTAATGAACATTCGGCGGCTGATTGTACAGTGTATTTTTCAAATAAGCAGCATGTATTAAATATTCCCCAACAATTCAATCAGAGATACTGAAATTGACTATTTAATGTCTGAACATCACAAACTAAATTAAATTTTGAGATGTATTTGAGTGTCTTATTCTGCAATCTTTGGCTGAAATGTTAGCGAACTGACTTTAATTCAGAGTGCCCTCAGGTCAATTTCCGGCCGGGTCAGTGATGTCAACTACGAATGGTTAATTCCTCTGGTTCGGAGACTGTGTAGTTTTGCTCGTCTCCACACACAACCCTTCTTCTGCACACAACACACTACTCTACAAACTAGAACAGCAACACGCAATCATTCCTCCTACGGCTAATATCATGAAGAAAATACGACCGTAAAACTGAAACAAATCCACATCAAGTTCCAATAGCAATACTTGAAAAAAATGAACGGTAATAATAATAATAATAATAATAATAATAATAATAATAATTATAATAATAATAATAATAATAATAATAATAATAATAATAATAATAATAATAATAATGATAATTAGAGAAAAAGCAGTCCAACAACTGGCAGCAACTCAAGACCAAACTAATTGAAACTGCACAAACACTGATTCCTCTGCAGAAAAGAAAAAACACCCTTGGTGGAACGCAGACTGTGAACAAGCCATCCAATCCCGGCAGAATGCATACAATAAGTGGAACAGCAACAAGACCAATAAGAATCACAAAATGTTTTTGGCAGTCAGGAAAGAGGCAGCGAAATTAATCCGACAGAACAAAAGGAAATTCGAGAAAGATCAACTACTAGAAATTGAAAAGGACTTCGAAAAAAAAAAAACCACACACGATATTTCTACAAGAACTTCAAAACAAAGCTAACAGGGTATCAGCCACAAAACCTTTGCTTTGAGAAAGTAAATGGGCAATTTGCACTGAACAACCAAGAAAACTGCACCCAACTTGCAAGGTATTTTGAAGAATTGCTTAACTGCCCAGAGCAACACTAAGATTTCCACCGCAGGAACCTGACTTCAGAAACCCAAATTCAGTACCACCGGATGAAGAAGAAATTACCAGACAGATAAAACGACTTAAAATTAATAAAGCTGCAGGTGAGGATGGTATCATAGCAGAAATTCTCAAATCACCAGGCCCAAATACTATAAAAGAATTCACCCGTATCATCCAAGAGATTTGGGAAACAGAACAAATTCCAGAAGATTGGAAAAGTGCAATAATTCATCCTTTACATAAGAAAGGAGACAGAACAGACGTAAATAACTACAGAGGAATCTCATTGGTATCTGTTGCCTACAAAATTTTATCTCAGTGCCTTCTCGATAGAGCCCAACAGCAACTAGATCCAAAAATTTGAGAATATCAAGCAGGTTTCAGACCAGGCCGTTCATGTCCAGAGCAAATTTTGAACCTAAAGTTAATCCTAAGGTATCAGACAATTTGTAGCAAAAATGTAGTTTGTACTTTTGTTGATTTCAAAAAGGCCTATGATTCAGTTGATCGTCAATCACTACATCAGATATTAAAAGAACAGGGTCTAGACCGGAAAACACTCGCAATTGTAAAAGAGACATTGACAGACACAAAATCTAAGGTTAAATTCATGGGGGAAATCTCAGACCCTTTTCCGATCAAAACAGGAGTAAGACAGGGAGATGGGCTCTCTCCACTACTCTTCAACTGCGTCATTGAAAAGGTAATAGAGGAATGGCGCAAACAGAAGTCTGTCCTCAAGATTGACCAACCAATCACTCTTGGTAGGGGCAAATTAGCAGTAGACTGCCTGGCATTTGCGGACGATCGGACAATCTTAACTCGTGACGTTTCAACAGCCATAAACCAGATCGAACTCCTGAAAGAAACAGTGGAAAAAGTCGGCCTCCAAATATCGTTTGAAAAAACTGAATACATGACCTGCAGCAAAGAAGCCCCTAAATTCATGGAGACAAAATATGGCAAAATAAATCGGGTCCAGTAATTCAAATATCTCGGTGAAATAATTCAGGAGAATGGAATAGAATCAAAAGCCAACGAAGTTAGATGCCAAAAAATGGAAACTGCATATAGACTCGCCCAAAATATCTATAACAAAAAGTGTCTTTCCAAGCATGCAAAACTAAGACACTATAATCTATCTATATATATAAAAGTCATTGTATGTATGTGAGTGGGTGGGTGGGTTTGTACCACATCTCCTCCCAAATCATTGGAGCGATTTCAACCAAATTTGATACAGTTATGACTTGGTATCAGGAGACAAACCGCGTGGGGGTAAGACATCCCAAACACCCCTTGGGGCGGGGGTACAAGGGGGGTCCTATATAAAAATAAATGAAAATAGTGTCGAATCCATACTTTTCGGGGTCGCTAAGACGAATAGTGACACCCCAAATTTTTTAAGTCCAAGTTCAGCCCCTTTAGGGTGCGGGTGAGGGGGGAGTGATATATATACAAATAATGGAAAATAGCGTCGAATACGTAGTTTTCGGGGTCGTCAAAGTGATTAGCGACACTCCGGATTTTTAGTATCAGGGGACAAACCACGTGGGGGTAAGACACCCCAGGAACCCTTAGGGGCGGGGGGGCGAGGGGATCACATATAAAAATAACGAAAATAGTGTCGAATCCATACTTTTTGGGGTCGCTGAGATGAATAGTGACACTCCGAACTTTTTTAAAAGTCCAAGTTCAGCCCCCTTTGGGGTGGGGGGCGAGGGGGCAGTGATATATACACATATTCGAAAATAGTGTCGAATCCATACTTTTCGTGGTCGCTTAGATGAATAGTGACATCCCGGGAATTTTTAAATTCCAAGTTCAGCCCCCTTTAGGGTGGGGGCAAGGGGGGAGTGAAATATTAAAATAATCGAAAAGAGTGTCGAATACTCTTCGGGGTCGCTGAGATGAATAGTGGCACTCCGGATTTTTACTATCAGGAGACAAACCACGGGGGGTAGGGCACCCCAGGAACGCTTAGGGGCGGGGGGCAAAGAGGTGAGATATAAAAATCATCGAAAGTAGTGTCGAATGCATATTTTCGGGGTCGCTGAGATGAATAGTGACACTCCAATATTTTTAAAAGTCCAAGTCAGACCCATTTGGGGTGGGGAGCAAGGGGGGTTAAATATAAAAATAAACGTATTTAGTGTCGAATATATAGTTTTCGGGGTCGCCGAGGTGAATAATAACACTCCGGAATTTTAGTATCGGGAGACAAACCACGTGGGGATAGGACACCCCAGGAACCCTTAGGGGCGGGGAGCAAGTGGGTCATATATAAAAAATAAACGAAAATAGTGTCGAATTCATACTTTTCGGGGTCGCTTAGATGAACAGTGACATCCCGGGAATTTCTAATTCCAAGTTCAACCCCTTTTAGGGTGGAGGGCAAGGGGGGGTGATATATAAAAAAATCGTTATTAGTGTCGAATCCACAGTTTTGGGGGTCGCTGAGATGAATAGCGGCAGTCCGGAATTTTAGTATCATGAGACAAACCACGTGAGGGTAAGGCACCCCAGGCGCCCTTAGGGGCAGGGGAGGGGGCGATGGGGCTGATATATAAAAATCATCGAAAGTATTGTTCAATCCATACTTTACGGGGTCACTGAGATGAAAAGTGGCACTACGGAATCTTTTAAACCAAGTTCAGCCCCCTTCGGGGTAGGGGGCGAGATATATAAAATTATCGAAAATAGTGTCGAATCCATAGTTTTCGGGGTCGCTGAGATGAATCGTGGCACTCTGGACCTTTAAAGTCCAAATTCAGGCCCCTTAGCGGTGGGGGGTTAGAGGGGAGTTAGATATAAAATAATCGAAAATAATGTCACCTCCATGGTTTTAGGGGTCGCTGAAATGAGGAGTGACACTCCGGTTGTCATTTAAGTCCAAGTTGATCCCCAATTGCCAGGTGGGTGAGAAGGAGTCAAGAACAAAAAATATCCAAATGACCGAGATTAAGGATGTTTTTTTGTACGTTCCAGTATAACTGTCAGCAGAACAAATATTACCTACTACCTGAAAAAAATACTGAGGGGGAGACACCCCTAGAAGCTATAGATGAGGGGACGTAATGTAATTATGACTAAAATGACCGATATTAGTGTTGAATCCATACGTTTCGGGACTACGGGAGTAATTTCAAACAAACTTAGTCACTTATAACTTATTATCAGGAGACAAACTGCATGGAGGTATAACAACCCTAGCGTACCTACGACGGGGTGAGATGTAGAAATAATCGAAAATAGTGTCGAATCCATTCTTTTCGGGGTCGCTGAGATGAATAGTAGATGAATAGAAGTCCAATTTCTGCCTCCTTTCGCATAGCGGTGACAAAAAGTGAAAAACGAAATTTCGAAAATGACCGAGAAAATGGACGCATGTGTGTATACTGGACCTACTGTCTGGAAATATATACCTTAGGGGTAAGAGACTCCTAGCCTCTAAAGTAGGGGCGAAATGTAAAAATTAACCGAAAACAACCGAAATTTGTGTCTAATCCATAGTTTTCGGGGTCGCTGAGATGAACTGTGACACTCTGGATGCCGTTTAAGATAAAGCTCAGTCCTAATCGGCAGGCGGATGAGAACTGGCAAAAAATTGAAAACGTCCAAAGGGACAGAGTTTAAGGATGTATGTGTGTATGTTCTAGCATATCTCTCAATCAAACTTGGTATACACATGACTTACTATACAGAAAACATTACTGTGGAAGTCAGATACACTTAGCCCCCGCTGGTGTTGGGGAATGAGAGGGGCTGACGTGCAAAAATAAGGAAAATATCCTATATTATTGTCGAAATCCATTGTTTATGTGTCGCTGATACGGACTGTGACGCTGTGGATACCGTTTAAGTCCACGTTCAGCCTCCATCGAGGCAGGAGCTGAGAAGAGCTTAAAAGTAAATAGTATGAAATGACCGAGATTAGTGTTTACTCGATAATTAAATAATCTAAAACTTGAAATAAGATACATCTAATAACTCTAAAACTACATAATAAGTCGTAAAATCAACATCTCAAAAAGAATTCTATAAGCATTCACTTCACACTTAACTAACTGGTAATACAAATATTAAAGGTAAACATTCAAAAACTATCCGGGCAACGCCGGGTACTACAGCTAGTACAGTAATAAAACCAGAATGCCTCTATGGATAAGAGACACTAATTTTGAACAGGAAAACTGATCTAGAAAATATTCAGAAAAAGGAACGCAAGATCATTAGAAAAATGTTAGGCCCAAAACTCGTAGATGAACAGTACCGCCTTAGAGGGAAACAGGAAATCAAACAATTTTCTAACATTCACAGCGACATCAGAAAACGCAGATTAAGATTCTTTGGACATATAAAAAGGATGAACCCAGATAGACTTACCAAGCAAATAGTTGAATTTTATGAAAACCGAAGTAAAGACAAAACGGACCCAATAAAATGGATTGGCGAAATTAAAACAGATCTCAAACTGGCAGGAATTACACCTGAAGACATCCAAAGCCGGGTTATCTTCAGAGCCAAAGTTCATAAGTGGCAAGTTGACCAAGAGGAGGAACCAAGGAAGAAGACCGGAACAACATGGTCTCAAGAGAGAAAAGAAGCACACAGCAAACGAATGAAGGAAGTGTGGGCACAAAGAAAGGCAAATGCCTGTCTCTAAGTACTTTGCGTAGTCCTAATGGGCTCATTCGCAAATAATAATAATAATAATAATAATAATAATAATAATAATAATAATAATAATAATAATAATAATAATAATAATAATAATACATATTTGAGTGTCTTCATACTGTGTTAAATACAATGGTCTTACAACAGTGGTGATTAGTGTTTTAGGAGGAAGTATAAATAAGTAGGCAACTAACTGTCCCCAGACTTAACAGTGCATTTTCTAGCATCATAATGAATACATAATCTTTCTCGACAGTTCACCAAGCGCAGGGTTAACTCAGCAAGTAGCCACTGGGATGCATAATGTTCCCAAAGTGATGCTACTACAAAGAAGGAAAGGCTCGGTTTATCCTCTATTATTTAATGGTTTCTCGAAAGTACACACAGAAAAGGTGCATAATGGTGAAACATTCACAGGCTGTATAAGTCCTAATTGAAGCTTTATAAATATGAATACCCGCGACGCAACAGAACATTAGTGGTCTGGACTACTAAGATCATTACCACCCAGCCAGATGACCTGTAAATACTCGAGCGGTACGTGGTCAGCGTACCAAAATCCTCAGCCGCATTGCTTGGATTTCTTGACCTGGTCCAGTAACTTTCCTATCAAATGCTCGTCAGTTGGTCTCAGGAGTGTGAAAGAATCTCGTTGCAGCCCTCAAATCAGAATTGAAATCCCTGGACTCTCTGAGATTCGAACCCAGGGTCTCCGGGTAATAAGTAAGCACCTAGTATTGCGCGCTTTTCAAGAGAGCGTTGCGTCAGACGCCAGATGAAGTTCCCAGCATGAACATTAAAATGTATTAACCCAAGCGAACCACTTAGCTCATGTGCTGGGACGCGAGCAAGTGCGTGACAAACCGCGGTGACGCTTAACTTGGAGGGAAGAAAACTTATTCGATATCTTCGCTCACAAGATGAATATAGAAATTTGAATACAATAGATGGAATGAGCATATTTTCCTGCAAATTTTGATGTGCCACATGGCAGTAGTTGTAATCTCCACGAATAAATGAGTAATTATCATAAGTACCGTGAGAGAATTTTCATCTCCGCGCGCAAGCTCTCCAGGGCCCACACACGAGGATCACGCGGGCGTGGGTCTTGCGCATTCATAAATACCGCCTGGGAGAACGCTAGCTTCATTAGTTATATCCCTCACCGGGAATAGAACCCTCACCCATTAATACTAGTGTATTCGGCTTATAAAAGCTACTTTTATTATTATTATTACTGCTGCTGGCATATTGTATGAGTGTCAAGCAGTTTCAACAGACCTTAGGCAAACTAGTGACCAATACTGGTGAGTCAAGATGTGAGTAAGTTTCAATAACAACTCAGAGTCCAGGATGACACATATCCTGACACATATCCTCAGGCTTGGCAGAATCAGCCCAAACCTTTCCGTGACGTATGTGCCCCACTCCCTGGTGCCATCAGAAACCCCTTCCTAAACTCCTAACTCTTTGCTTCACATATCCCCTCTTCCCTGGTAATCAACCAGTACGAAGACAATGTACCCCACCCAGAGGGATTGACACGTGACTGCCCTAATTCATATAAAACCCTGGACTCCAAATGGAAAAGCTCTCTTGGAATGTAGTCAGTTAAGAACTACCAACTAATTGAGTTGGCTGTTAGGCGTCAGGCCTCAGAACGTGTAAATAGACTTTAAATCTTCAAATGTAATAAGTGTTAGTAAATTAATAAATACAATATTGGACATCTTCGTTTCATTTGGAATAAGATATACTCAGACTCGTGGAGAACCTGTGAGGACCTAGCTTAACAACCCAACAAGCTAACCACGAACTTGTTAAGCGACAAACTTAACTGGGGGCCTGTGGCCGGGATTTGATACACGATCGCCACAAGATCTACGTGCTAGTTGGACAAAGTATTCAGACAACGATCCAGAATCGCCTTTCGCTACTTGTCCGGCAAGTCAGTATCTTCCCGCAAACTACTGAAGTCATCTATTCCATTTGAACCAGCCAGCTAGAAGGAAGTGGAACTGACAACCTCACTGGAGGCCTTTCGACCACAACCGACTACGCCAGCTTGAAGGAAGGAAGCTAGCCGACAACGCTCCAGAAGCGCCTTTCGACAGCAACCAACCGCCATCGCTGTACGTGCGTACCGACAACTCCGCAGAGGGGCCTTTCGATAGCACGACAACGCAGAAGGAAGTCCATTCGACTACACAGCTCAAGGAGAATGCAGTCCATGCTGATCATCATTTCCTGCCTGTGAGTTACATTTAAAGTACCTATTTGTGATGCCTGAATATTGCCAGTAATAACATCATTCATCTCTTTTAGTTGAGCAAGAGCAATAATAATAATAATAATAATAATAATAATAATAATAATAATAATAATAATAATAATAATAATAATAATAATAATAATAATAATAATAATAATAATAATTTAAATTATTTCACCTAATCAGTCAAATAAAGTCACTACAATGACTGAGACAGAAATGCTTTCAAAATTCGAATATGCCCAAATTCAGTTGCTACCTGAATTTAACGGAAGCGCATCTTGTAGTTTAGACTATTTCATAGCGAGATGCGATAGTTTTATAAATACTCACAAGAGAGCCCTTACAGTTCCCAACGCAAATATTATTAACGAATTTTTATTTAATGTCGTTAAATCCAAATTAAAAGGAGAAGCTAGTAGTATTTTGGATCTCGATGCGAACTCTAGTTATGAGAAGTTTAAGGAGAAATTAATTAGAAAATTTGGTGATGTCAAAGATGAGAGATTATTAGTACAGGAAATTTCCAACTGTTTCCAAAAGAGAAACGAGAGTTACACAGATTATCATGAGAGGTTGGACACTTTAGTCCTCCAATGTAAAAGTTTATGCAAATTGAACTACAGAGACCAGATCTTGGAGCTCAAGTTGAGAGAACTAGATGATCTGAGTCTGAACACTTTTAAAGCAGGTATTTTAGAACCGTACCGAGCGTACCTACGGTATGCTCAAGTTACAGACTTAAGTCAAGCATTAAGACACTGTAGGACTTATGACAATGATAGAGCGCACGAAAGTTACATGGATCAATTGAGAGGGACACCGAAATATCCTCTCAATAACAGCGCCAGTCACAAGCCATTCATGCAGACACCACCTAACAGGAACAATCAAACGACACAACCACTAAACCATGCCACTCACAATCCTTTTATGTATCCAAGACCACAGAACCATTACTTTCCTCAAATGCGACCTATCACCAGCCAATCAAACCAACAATTCAGAAATCCTAACCAACAACCAAACTTCAGACCCTTCCAAGGTCCGAACCCACCTACTGCCAGACCGCAGAACCAACAACCGTTTAAGCCAATGAACCGACCTTATCCTACACCAAATAACCTTGCCCGACGCTTCACGACCAATAATCAAAGGTACCCAACACCTATGTCAGGGGTATCTACCATCAGAGGGAATGTGAATACACACGCAGAGGAGACTAACGAATGTGACTATGTACCACCAGAATATTTTCAGGAGGCACAGTCATCAGACTATACTCAGGAAACTCAACCCCACGAATACGAGTTCGAATACGACACAGTCGATTCATCACTACCTGAGAATAATTATGAAAACCAAGAACAGAGTCAGGATTTTCACTTGGTCCCGCCATCTCAAGCGAAGACCTAAATAACATAAGAAACGCTCCCAAACTGCCGTTCATCACTCTATTTGGATTCAAAATCTTAATAGACAGTGGTGCTTGTCATTCAATAATGAACCCATCAATAGCACATGAATATTTTTCAGAATATTTGTTCCGAGAACCATTCTGCATACAATCTGTTCATTCGGAAACAATGGGTGAAGAAAACGTACAATTCCCCATTTTTTCAGAATATGAAATTGACACGCCCGTAGATTTTCGAGTCATGAAATGGCACGAATATTTCGACGCGCTAATAGGAACAGCTGATTTTGTTAAACTAGGTGCAAAAATTGATTATAAATCAAACCTAGTTACATTAGACAACAAAGACATACCATTCTATTTCCACTCGAACAACAAGCAAGTAAATTTTCAACCTTCACCAGACATGCAGAAAATTGCGATTCCTGTCAATATCGAACAAGGGGATGTATATATTCCAAAGTTTGAACATGAAGGAATATATTTTGCAGATGCAATTTTGCATGCAGAAAACTACCAGGTCATGTACCCTATTGAAACACAGTTAAAACAAGAATTTAACAAACCAGTGTTAGTTGAACCTTTAGAGAACATTACAATACAGCCACTGGAAATAAATTCTATTTCAGACCACGATATTCAAGAATATCTCCACACACAACATATGAACGATCTAGAGTTTAGAGTCATATCAGAAATATGTTCTGAATTCTCGGATGTATTCTACTATCCCGGGTGCGATTTAACATTCACTAACGCCGTAAAGCATTTTATTCGAACTACTGATGAGGACCCGGTATATCAGAGAAATTACCGATATCCTCCCGCACTAAAGAAGGTATTAAGTGAAGAAGTTGAAAAACTTATTAGCCAGGGAATAGTCACCAACAGCGAATCTCCATATTGTAATCCCGTGTGGGCCGTGCCCAAGAAGCCAGACGCTTCTGGACAGAAGAAATGGAGATTGGTCATAGATTTCAGACAGCTGAATAAGAAGACCATTGAAGACAAATACCCTCTCCCTAGAATAGAAGAAATTCTAGACAACCTAGGTCACTGCCAGTATTTCTCGACTTTAGATTGTGCCCAAGGATTCCATCAAATTGAAATGGATCCTAGATCTATAGAAAAAACTGCTTTTACTATAGACAATCGGCATCTAATGTACCGCAGAATGCCATTCGGACTCAGAAACGCTCCGGCCACCTTTCAGCGCGTAATGGACAATGTCCTACGCCCCTTTCTTTTCAAATTCTGTCTGGTATATATGGATGACATCATCATATATAGCAAATCCCTAGAGGAACATAAACAACACCTGACCCTTGTAATGCAGAAATTACGAGAAGTAAATATGAAAATACAGCTCGATAAAACCGAATTTCTCCACAAGGAAGTAGCCTTCCTAGGTCATGTTGTTTCGCAGAACGGAGTAAAACCTAATCCAGAAAAAATCAAGGCAGTCAAAAGTTACCCTATTCCCAAGACCACCAAAGAAATCAAACAATTCTTAGGACTAGCGGGTTTCTATAGGAAATTTATAAAGGACTTTGCTAAAGTAGCATATCCAATGACCCGTTGCCTAAAGAAGGGATCAAAAATCGATGCAGAAAACCCTGAGTACAAATCTGCATTTGAAACACTAAAGACCCTTCTAATAAATGCTCCAGTCTTAGCTTACCCAGATTTCGAAGAACCATTCGTGTTAACCACAGACAGTTCAGACTTTGCCATAGGGAGTGTTCTCACACAGAAGGGACACCCTATTGCCTATTATTCCAAAACCCTAAACCCCGCTGAAAGAAACTACTCCACCATAGAGAGAGAATTGCTTGCCATCGTAGAAAGTAGTAAGCATTTTAAACCTTACTTATGGGGACGACACTTTCATGTGGAAAGTGACCACCGTCCACTGCAATGGCTTTTCACCCTAAAGGATCCCAGTTCAAGACTCTACCGCTGGAAAATGAAATTAGGAGAGTTTGACTTTGACATAAAATATGTTAAAGGGAAAACTAACTATGTCGCAGATGCTCTTTCCAGAATACAAGTAAATGTAAATGATGAAACAGTTTCTAATGTACCCATCCCCGGAGATGATACATACCAGAATGAAATGGACAATGAAACTGTACATTCAAATCAAGAAGATCCCATTTTCACTCTAAAAACATCAGAGAGAAATTTGAATCAAAACCGTAACCAACTTATCATAAAATATGGTAACTTTCCCAAAATCCTTGAACAAAAACTATTCAAGAAGTATACCCGCCATATCATGATAGTGACAGAGAAAAACCTCCAACAAGATTTGAATAGTCACCTACTCAAAATTATTAATACGTCAAACAGATATGCCGCCTACTTTGACGACGTAACACTCGAAATCCCATTCATCAGGGTATGTCAGAAATTATTTACGTCAGAATTAATAATCATTAGGACGTCTAAATTTCTAGAAGATATTGAAAGCTCAGAGACTCAGAAACAGTTGATATTACAATACCATTCAATAAACCACAATGGTATCATTGAAACATTTGAACATTTTCGAACCAAGTACTATTGGCCACATTTGAAAGAACAAATTAGAAATCTAATTAACCAATGTAACTTATGTCAGAGAAATAAATATGAAAGACACCCTAACGAAGTACCAAACCAAGGCCCTGTTACAGCCGACCACCCTTTCGCTCTGATTCATATGGATACTTTTCATTTTGAACAAAACCGCATTTTAACTATACTAGACGTATTCTCTAAATACGGACAAGCATATTTACTATCCAATGGCACAGCCATGGCAGTTCTGAATCAACTGCAAGTGTATTTCTCACACCATGGATATCCCAAGAGAATTACCCATGATCAGGGAGGAGAATTTGAGAATAGCTTAATTACAGAATACTGTAAAGCTACTAACATTGAATATCATGCCACTACACCTCTGAATTCATCGTCTAACTCCCCGGTAGAAAGACTGAACTCGACCCTCCTCGAAAAACCGAGAATCTCGAGAGATCATGATAAATTCACTCCACTCCCACAGCTAATAACCACTGCGATCACAAATTATAATTCTTCAATTCACTCCACAACCAAACAGCCACCATTCAATGTTCTATACGGCCCGTATTACAAAGCACTAAATCATATCTTCTCCTCGTCTCCAAAAATTAATGAATATATTGAGAGACAAGGAAACCAGATGAAAATCTTAAATGAGAATAAATCTGACCCAGCAAAGCCCATTTTCAAACACTCCTATCAAATAGGTGAACAGGTATATGTCCTAGACCCTCTAACCAGAAATAGGAAGTCCAAAAACCTATATAATGGAGGCACAATAACCAAAATCGAAAAGAACCGAGTATATTGTAAAATGAAAAATGGCAAGACCCATGTCAGAAATTTCCGTGACATTAAACCTAAAACGAAATCTCTTCCCGTTCCAGATTCCTACCAGGATATGCCACCATCTACACCAAACCCATAACCACATCAGGATTTTATGCGGACCCCATGGGATCTGTATTGGTAATCGATAAGTACCATAAATTCATGGTTCATTTCAATCTTACTACCTTAAAAGAATCATATAAAATTATTGATGATACTGTCTCTAGTCTTGTATTGAAAAGCAATAATACTTTTCCTCACTTAATATACGAGTTAACTGAAATAACCAAAGATACCAAAAAAGAATTAAATAAGCTAATACCCAGTACTTCTAACAGAACTAAACGAGGTTTAATAAACGGACTAGGAAAAGTAATTAAGTTCATCTCTGGCAATCTAGACCAGGACGATTTAGATAATTTACAAAATCAATTAAACACTTTAAAACATAGTCATTCTAATGAAATCAAGCATATAAATAAACTAGTATCATTTACAAATTCAATTGCTCAAAAATTTTATGATGAAATGAATCATGTTAATGACAATATGAAGGTAATTCAAGGTATACTTCGAACAGAAGACTTCAAGATAAATCTACTAGAAAACATCCAATACGTGTTACTGTGTATTAACAAAATCCGAAATATCATACGAGTGCTTCAAGAAACCATTAGTCTTTCATTTCACGAGATGACAAATGTAAAAATGCTATCAAGAAAAGACTTAACTAACATTGTCAAACATTTGTTATCAATCTATCCTACACAGAGTATGATCCATACCGATCAATACAATCAGTATGAAAACCTAAAAATGTCAAAAACTCAAGTCCTTGTGCTGGACGAAGAAATGATAATAATCCTTTCCATGCCAATCACGGATGGAAATCAATATAAATTATATGATGTAACCCCTGTACCCACCATTAATAATGTTATACTTGTCCCATCTGAAAAATACTACCTACAAGGTCCAATTATGAAATGGTCTACCGTACCTTGTGTTAAGAACACCCTATCATACGTATGCTTATATTATAACACCAGAATCACAAACTGCAACTTAACAAATACTGCAGGATGTGAATTTGCTTCTGTAAAGAATGATGTAAAATTATTTAGACCGCTAAACAAAGAACATATTCTGTTCTTTACAAGAAACCCAGAGGTAATCTTACAAACATGTCCAGAATCCCAGAAATCCATCCAGATTTCTGGACCACAGGTAATTTATTCCAATGAATCTTGCCCTATCTCCAGTATGGGAATAACTTTACAACAAAAACCTACTAATTACATCCATACTTATCCTTTCCTAGGTATCCAGAAGGAACCTTTAATTAAGAATGAAATTACGTTTCATATTTCTCATTTAGATGTAAAGAAAATGAAACTAGACTTAAAACCCATCCCTACAACCTCTATTGATATAAAAACATTTGTGTCTACTAATGTCATCCTTGTTGTACTAATTATAGCAAGTATTATAATCATGTTCAGAAAGAAAATGTATAAATTATGTAAAACTGTAAAAATTAGGAATAAGAAAAATGTAAATGTTACTGAGGACAGTAACATGAAAATAAGGGGGGAGGAGTTATATCCCTCACCGGGAATAGAACCCTCACCCATTAATACTAGTGTATTCGGCTTATAAAAGCTACTTTTATTATTATTATTACTGCTGCTGGCATATTGTATGAGTGTCAAGCAGTTTCAACAGACCTTAGGCAAACTAGTGACCAATACTGGTGAGTCAAGATGTGAGTAAGTTTCAATAACAACTCAGAGTCCAGGATGACACATATCCTGACACATATCCTCAGGCTTGGCAGAATCAGCCCAAACCTTTCCGTGACGTATGTGCCCCACTCCCTGGTGCCATCAGAAACCCCTTCCTAAACTCCTAACTCTTTGCTTCACATATCCCCTCTTCCCTGGTAATCAACCAGTACGAAGACAATGTACCCCACCCAGAGGGATTGACACGTGACTGCCCTAATTCATATAAAACCCTGGACTCCAAATGGAAAAGCTCTCTTGGAATGTAGTCAGTTAAGAACTACCAACTAATTGAGTTGGCTGTTAGGCGTCAGGCCTCAGAACGTGTAAATAGACTTTAAATCTTCAAATGTAATAAGTGTTAGTAAATTAATAAATACAATATTGGACATCTTCGTTTCATTTGGAATAAGATATACTCAGACTCGTGGAGAACCTGTGAGGACCTAGCTTAACAACCCAACAAGCTAACCACGAACTTGTTAAGCGACAAACTTAACTCATTCACTGTGTGTATCGCTGACGGAGAAGTGCCTGTCTCACGGCAACTCTACCCAGCGCAGTTACAGACTGCATGGTCCTTGTGACATGTAAGTAATAACTATCTGAGATGTAAATACAAACGTTGTACAGCAAAGTGATTGTCTAGATTTTCTTTGGAAACATTTATTTGCTAGAAATTACTCCACGCGAAGTCAAACCAAATCATCTGCAATGCGCAATTCAAAATTTTAATCTACATATAACTCAAAATTCAACTGGAGCATTTATTCTGATCCACGCTTGTGCTCTTACAGGCACACAGAACTGTCATATGGGTTTCTGCGCATTAATGACCAGCTCAATTGAGTACCCGAATCCGAGTACATTAAAGGAATATAGAAGATCTTATACTTCTTTCGACTCACAATAAACACTAAAGTCTACCATGCTTCAGAAAGGAAAGGAGCATTGACCTAGTTTTTTCTGCTGTTTGGAAGATAAATTTATACACGACTGCATGTTTCATTAATACGTGTATGTTACGATTTATATGTCTACACTGTGTAAATAATATGTTTCTTATCGTATTATAATTAGGGTTGTCGCCGATTTCTGTAGAAACCTGAGTTCGATTCCCAGACGGCAGATTTTATATTGCATGTTTAGCTTTAGTGCGTGTACTAACCCCAAGTCCTGTGGCATAGATTCACTTAGGAAAAATGCTTATATTGATTGCGGATATGATCTAGAAGTTCAGGGACTCATGGTTTGATTTTTATTATTTTTCGAGTGAGCCTTACTCTGTTTGCGGCAGCATCAAATATGTACTATACGAGAGGTCTCCTACACCATGCAACGAACTTTGGGGCGAAGAGCCATCTTTATTAAATTTATTATATTGCAACAATATTGTCAGTTGTGTAAATACGGCAGATTATATTTTATTTATACCAGAATTTGATTCACATTTGTAATAAATAATGTTATTTAAGCAAATCAGCAGCTCACCTATCTTTTCTTATGTTGGCTTAAGTTAGCTTATATCCTGTGCGTGCATGCCTCTTAATATTCTTCGTCACGTTGACCCATATCCACCCACCTTTCCTTGTTGCCGTCTGTGTTACGTTAAGCTGAAGAAGAGGATGTTTACGGACTGGTAATCTATACGCCCACGGGCACTTGCCATTTGGTGAGTGTATTGTCCAATATAATGTGCTTGGTCGGAACTCAGCATTTGCTTGATAGCGACCAGGGCATTATAGTGCACAATATATTTCATAATAATGTCCCTGTCACATAAACAGAGACAGGCATAAAATGAGGATAATTTACCCAAAATATAAATTCTTCGATAATATGAAAACATGAAAAAAAGTTCAACAATGATAAACAAATACTGCGTTTACCTCTCGAACTAAGAGAGTTAAACCATTGAAACACGATAACCTGAAGTTTCCATTATGAAGATATCTCGCAGAACTTGGCAGTTCCTCGACGAACGACGAAGAGCATTTACAAACTGCTCAAGTATCATATTAAACAAAAATATATTTTTGTGACAACCACTGATCACCTATATGAAACTTAAAAGTATAAACTATTTATTTGAGGCTCAACGATTCCCAGGATGATGCCACGTAAATTTGGTTCGTGGCGTCGAGATGTAAACACCAAACTTTCTCAGTCAATGTGCATAGTTTTAAGAATAATCTATACGCACGCGGATTAAATGTTCATTCTTCGCAAAACATAAGAAAAAATTAGTGAATTTATGGTATTTGCTCACCTTGTACATTAGAAATTCCACACTGTTTCTTAATTTTAAACTTTTCACTTATGCAACTTTTGTCCTTCGACCTATTTTTATTTCTCTTCTTCACTCGAATGAAACAATTTCTCAAGGATCGATATAGTTCATCAATAAAAACAACGAATTCCCAGGAATAAACAGTACGCCCAAAAAATTCGAAGTAATTCTAGGTTGACAAAACTGTTACCTCAGTATGGAGATATTCACTATATAATAATTCAAATACACATGGATACTTTATTTTCAGATAAAATGTTACATTCCATTATTGAACCTTGCTTTTGATGTTCACATTAAGCATTTCAACGTCATAAGTTCAGAACCCCAGACTGAAAAGATTTATAGTCATAAAAACATTTAAGCTCTTTAGGCTTTTTCACTCGTGAAATTACCAGCGTTTCGCACCAGTGTAGCAGTGGGCTCATCAGTTCGATTGTTAAACCTTCCCAAGACGCTAGCGGCTAGTGCGCCGCTGAAACACCACTGCATAGGACAATGCAGTGACGGTGCATTAGGGGAAGCACATGCCTCCATTTGTATAAATGCTCGCCTTTGGCCCTTATATCAAACATTAAGGTTCCTAGAAGGCAACTATAATTTAATTTCATTGGATGAAAATATTAAAAACATTTAAGCACTTTAGGCCGCCAGCATCATGGAAAGGTGCAGCAGACCAACTTATGAGCCCACTGCTACACTGGGTCCAAACGCTGGTAATTTCACGATTGCAAGGCCTAAAAAGCTTACATATTGTTAACATTTGCAATTGATGAAATTAAATGTTGTTTTCCTTCTATAAATGCTATTTTTTATTTGTAGCAATGTCACCTTGTTTTACAAAGTACGAACGAGCACGCATTCTTCTGTCAACCTAACAAATGATTAGGTGTAGAATATAGCCTATATCGTCGCAATTCGGGAAAAATGTTATATCTCCCAATGCTCTTACAATCCATTATTTTCGTTAAGACTGGTCACGCTTCCCAGCCACACATGGATATTTAGTCCATCAGAAGAATATTCGTTGTGTTCATCTTCCTTTGCTTCCGTATCGGGTAAAATGAACCTTACCGTACCACACTCTAGGAATGTATATTTGTATGACATTTACTCACCCCTATAGTATAATGTACTTAAGTTTCAATTTTCCTTCACACGTTAGCACACGAAAATGAACACAACGGACATTGTTCTGATCGACTGCATATCCATATGTGGCTGGGAGGCGTGATAAGTCTTAAGAAAAATAATGGAGATGTAGCGCATTGCGAGATATAAACTTTTGCCCCAACAGCGACGATGAATTCCCGCGAACTTATCAGTTTTCAGACTGAGTAGAGATGCAGAAACGATGAGGTTTGATTGTTATAGTACTAGCGCTCACACAGCAAATTTTTATCGTAATTTATAATATTAATATTCTTTTGACTGTAATACTACAATAAAGTTAAAAAGTATGTTTACAGCAATATTCTTTTGTTCAATTTCGGCAGTTGTCATCCGTATGCCTATTGTGTGAGGTAAGAAGAATCACGGTGATCCTACGTACGTTAGAATATTGTACCTTGTACCTAGTGATTTGGACACGCGATTAGGGTCGCGTCGCTCTGAGCGAGATGGTGGGTTCAAGTTCATCCGCCGGCAACGCTGAAGGTGGTTTTGCGTGGTTTCCCATTTTAGGACAGGGCAAATGATGTGGCTGCACCTCAATTAGAGACAAGGCCGCCACTTTCTCAATCCTAGCTAGCCCTTTCCCATACTTAGGCCGCCGAGACTTTTCCATGTGTTAGTTCGACGTTAAGGGGAAGTGGTACACCAATAAGGGACAAACATATATTATTGTTTTTTACGCATTTTAGTTATTTGAAATATGGTAAATAAGATTGCAGTAGTTATATCGATGAATAGCCGGCCCCGTGGTGTAGGGGTAGCGTGCCTGCCTCTCACCCGGAGGCCCCTGGATCGATTCCCGGCCAGGTCACGGATTTTTACCTGGACCTGAGGGCTGGTTCGAGGTCCACTCAGCCTGCGTGATTAGAACTGAGGAGCTATCTGACGGTGAGATAGCGGTCCCGGTCTAAAAGTCAAGAATAATGGCGAAAAGGTTTCGTCGTGCTGACCACACGACACCTCGTAATCTGCAGGCCTTCAGGCTGAGCAGCGGTAGCTTGGTAGGCCAAGGCCCTTCAAATAAATAAATAAATAAATAAATAAATACTGATCTGCATTTAGGGCAGTCGCCCAAGTGGCAGATTCCCTATCTGTTGTTTTCCTAGCCTTTCCCTAAGTTATTTCAAAGAAATTGGAAATTTATTGAACATCTCCCCTGGCAAGTGATTCCAATCCCTAACTCCCCTTCCTATAAATGAGTATTTGCCCCAGTTTGTCCTCTTGAATTCCAACTTTATCTGCATATTGTGGCCTTCCCTACTTTTATAAACGCCACTCAAACTTATTCGTCTACTAATGTCATTCCACGCCATCTCTCCGCTGACAGCTCGGAACATAGCACTTAGTCGAGCAGCTCTCCGTCTTTCTCTCAATTCGTCCCAGACCAAACTTTGCAACATTTTTGTAACGGGCTATATTGCCATGTGGTTTGGTTTTGGTTTGATATCGATGAAAGTAGTTTCTAACGGCTCATATCGCATTTACATGTCAAGTCGACACTTGAGGTTACGCCCACCTATTCGACAACGTATGCAATTTTTTTTTAACTTCGCGCTATAGCAGTGGGATCTGGTGGCACATCTTTGTTTCTACAGTCCGTAGCAACACTCTCCGCTCGTCAATTGTTTGTTTTGCAATGTTTGGAATTGTTTACTGAAACCACATGTGTTAGTTTGTTTTGGTAGTGAATCAAACAGACTTTTAGAATGCCTATTTCGAATATAATTTTTAAGCAACGTACTGGAATAGGTGGAAGGAAAGGACGTGGCCCAACATGTGAAATAGTTAGTAATCAGGAGGCCGGTAGTGAAAATGATGCAGTTTTGACATACAATGAGGAGTGTGCAGGCCGATTGAGGGTTCTAAGGGCTTTAGGCAGTGAACCAGGTCAAAACATGCAAAAGATTTGCAATTAAATTAATATATGTTAAGGATAAAATGTGAGACATACAGGCCCAGGTGGTAACCAGAAAACAACAGAAAAAGGTGAAGAAATCATGTGAAGATGCTGAATTTGACACAGATGATTCGGATTATGGGCCAGGAATGCACTGAGGTATCCAGCATCTTTGTTTCTATTTATCTAAAAACACGTATTTTTGAAACTATGTTCCATTTCCTTTAGAACCACTACAGTTAGAAACATGAAACTTGCACCAAATCGTCACCTTGGAGTTGAAAGTATACTATGTTCATATAATATTTCTGCCTTTTATATTTTCAAAATTATGGTTACTAAAATTATTATTTAGAAAAAATGACCTCCAAGAAAATAACATTCAAAAATGTATTTGTGGGTTAATATTAAAACCAAACTAAAAGTGTGCACAAAACTTCATCCTCTAAGTGTCGTAAATCCTATTAACTTCTATACAATGGTCTTTGAGAAAAAGGAACATGAATTTGGCAAATTAAACATTGTGAAATGGGATGTACCACCTCCACTAGCAAAAAATGAATCTCCGGAGAGGATGATGGACGAATGATGACTTCTGCAGTGTACAACAGAACTAATCATGATCTTTCGAAGGTGTCATAAAGTACGAGTAAATAATTTTAATTGCGTTCATTCTTAAAGAGAGAGAATTTGTTAAACTTTGGATGCTATGAAAAGGGAGAATGTTAATAGGTAGAAAGTATGAAAAAGAAACGATGTCAAGAGACAGGATGACAGCTCAAATGTCGGCAATATATCAGAGAAGAATGTAATACTGACATATCCAACTTGCTTGTAACTCGCTGCATTGTCGTTATTATTATTAAAGGATACATTAGGAATACTTTGTTCCCGAGGATTTCTTCATCTTTTATCTGATTTATTAATACTGTACTTCAAAATGCCTAGGAATATGACGAGTATATTTGATTACTGTATTCGATACTTTGATAGTTTCATCTTTGACAATCTTCTTCCGCTTCTCGATAGGTTAAAAGTCCTGATCACTAAATGGGAATCTGTATTCAAGTACAGGAAAAATATCGGTTGGATATTTAAAATTCTTAAGGCTGACTATAAAGCTGATGCAGAAACAGCATTAAACAAAGCTCTTATTCTTGTCAGTGCATGCGTCTATTAATGAAGTAAAATAAAAATGGCAGCATTTGCTTCGCATATCAAAACAGGAATGAACTCGTCCCGCTTTGTCCCGTTCTGTCAATTGCTTCATTGCATGTGAACACTTTCTCTTGTGATTTTTAACTACAACGTGACATATCATACCTTCCTGGTGTGAAAAGTTTCATTTATCGAGTGTTGAGGAAGCATGAAATACTGCATGTAATCAAAAGAAGCGAAAGTGATCCGTTCTGCGTTATCACGTGATTTCCTCTTTCTCGTTTCATCAAATTTTATTTTGTTGCCAGATTCAGTGCTTTGACTTGGTGTACATCTCTTTTTTGCCTTCGGTTTTCGCTATCTGCACCCTACTATCCACACTTTCACAAATGAAACTCGTGCAAGATCTCGGTATATCAATGTTGAAATTAATTTTCCTTTGTAAATGTTAGGCAGAAACAATATAAAGAATCTAAGACCAAATTACGCGATTAGAATCCAAATGTTCAGAAAGAAAATATGTCAAACATTGAAACGCTGTAATATTCTTACGAAGAAAGTAAGGACATTCCTTCAAGAGTCAGACTAAAAACACTTATATATATATATAATATTTATATGATTCTTTCCAGTTTCTAATAACTTCATCAGGTGATTTTGTTTTTTGTTTGTTTGTGTGCCAGATGAGTATGTATCTAAAGGAGGTCACTGTCTGAAAAGTAGTTCTGAGGGTGTTAAATTCTTTAATAGAATCAGTATGAACAAGAATAAAATTAAGAATAGGAACAGTAATAGCAATAACAATAAAATTAGGAATAAATATAAGAACAAGAATAAAAATAGGAGCAAAAATAAGCAAACAGAAGAAGAATAAAATTAAGGAGTGGAAGAGAAAGAAGAAGAAGATTTTGTTCTATTATAGGCCGCTTTGACGGTTTTTATCCTTAAGGTTATTCAGGGTGTCAGAAAGTTCCACAAAATGGGATTCTTTACATTTCCTTCTTTCAGGCATTCTTCCCCATTTATTGAGGTTGGCACTTGAAGTGGATATGAAACAGTTTTACGGTCGGATGCGTTTCCTGACGCCATCCATAAGCTGAAGGGTGTATGTAATGTAGTGTGTTGTGTGTAGATCAAGAGAAGTGTACTAAAACGAATCCCCTACTCCCTGAGATAGAGGAATGTACGATATGTAGTTAAAAATAGACCCGGTCAACACTCGAACCAGAGGCCCTCTGAGCCAAAGGGCAGTTAGCTGACCGTTCATCCAAGGAGCCAAAAATTTGAGTGTATAATGAAACAGTAAATGTATAGCCATGACTTTCGGACAATAATGAAGGAATGTGCAGTTCCGATAATTATGAACAGATCTGACACTCTGACCCTGAGCACGTTACCAGCAGCGAACACGACTAGCGGAAAGTAAAGCAGGAATTGTCTCAGTATGCTGCTGATTCGTGGTTATATTTAACTATCTCGATATAGACACATACAGGGCAAAGGAATAATGACTGCACAGTACGTGAGTACTGATATTTGCATGTAATTTAATATTGACAGGAACATGCTTTTTGAAATATTTTACCATAATTTGTCGCTAAAATATACTTCATTATTAGTTCCATTTCGATACCTCTTATCTTCATGGTGATGTTAAAATTACGCACTGGTTTTCTACCTTAACTCGAGAAGCTTCGGTCTTGTTATCCTTTCTCGGATAGTCCCAGCCAGGCTCTCGTCCCCTTATCGTGTATACGGTCTCATTAAAAGGCAGACTCGGTGAACAAACCGAAATGAGAATACAGCAAGAAGAAAACACAACTCGCTTTCAAGCGTGCTTGATCTGGGATTAATGGATGAGAAACCAATTTGTTACGGAAACAACAGCGTCCTAGTCGAATGTTCAACTCTCGCACGTTGTAATTGTAAACATTCTGATTTAAGATCTAAGAATATTCTACCATACAATATTCCTGGAAGACCGAATTTATGTAACTCTATCTCATAAGAAAATGGCCTCAGTGGCACTCTGCCAGTAAATCACATATTTACATTGGTATGATAAGGTAAGGGGTTGTGAAAAATAAATGAATTTCTTGTGCATTTGTGTCAAGTTTGATCGTTGCAAGAATCGCCCCAATCACAACACTATGCAGTATGTACAAACTTCCACACCTCATCGATACTTGTGTGTGGGAGCAAGTTAAGCCATACATTTTAAGTCTATATTTGTCCGTAGTTTTGTATCAGTTGTTAGTTCAAAGGAAATTGGAGCCATTCCGGGATTACTAGAACCAAAATGAATGATGAACACTATTAATAATAATAATAATAATAATAATAATAATAATAATAATAATAATAATAATAATAATAATAATAATAATAATAAAGTTGATAATTAACTTCGTACACCGTTTAAAATGCATTTATAATCTACCTGTATATATATCTAGTGTTGTATCGGAATTTAGTTCAAATTTAGTACCGGTAATCAGAATTAGTTATAATATTATTATTATTATTATTAATAATCTTAGTGTTACATTTCGTCCTATTTTAAAGTTGGAGTTTAGACAGTTCGAATATCATTGAATTCAAAATATTTATGTGGGTAATAAATTGGTTGGTAAAAATTCTGGGATAAACCTAATATTGAGGGCCAATTAAGTGTAGAATGTCAGAAGCTACGAATATCAGTTGGGACCTCTGTGGATTTTGTAGAACCGAAATTTATTCAGTGAGAGTTTTAATTGATGTTGAGCACAAGTTGCGTAATAGGGTGTATCTAGATGTGAGCTCCTGTGTATTGTTAAGTGTTATGCGAAGCCGAGGTATTGTCCAGGAATAGCTGGGAAACCCTGTGGAGTTTGTGACATTTGTGATGTTCAGTGTTTTCAGGAAGAACTACTACATGCCATCTGTAAATTTTCCTGAGGAGTTATTTATGAAATTGCTATTTGAATTAATTGGGTTCGGATTACAAGCTGAACTGTGTATCCATATGGTAGAAGTCGTCCCATGTTTCTGAGTGATGAATTTCCAATGTTAATTAATTGGGACTCAAGGTTTGTAATGTTCTAAAGTAGGAATAAAGATGTAGTTTCGGATATTATATTAAAATTTGTTCGCGTTAACAGCATCATGTCGAGTTATTGTTCATTTGAGAATATCAAGGGTAGCCGAAAATGTTGGTATAGAAATGACAAGAGAGATTCGATAGAAGTTAAGAAATACGGTGTAAATGTATTTAGCTGATGTGAGTTGTGAATTATTCTTGAGGTTAGAAACATTGTCGGTTACCACTACGATAGGCCTTGAACTTTCTTTTTTTTTTGTATTTTTTCTTTTGTATTTGGTGTTGGAAACATTGTCAATTACCACTACGGTAGGTATTGGAAAATTATTCTAGGTGTTAGAAACATTGCCGATTATCACTACGATAAGTCTTGGAAATTTACTCCCATGGCCAGCAAGATGCCCAGATCCGTCCCCGATATGACACGCGTGAGACCAGCTGGAATTTCAAATCCGTCCCAGTACCATTATCCAGGATATCAAGGACCAGTTACAACAGTTGCTTGACAGCTTGTCTCAGGAGAGTATAAGACTGCTTTATGACACCCTTCCGAACCGAATCCGCTCATGCATCCAGGCCGGAGGGGAAGCAACGTCATACTGATAAGTGGACCCGTACTACCAAGTTCTTTCTAAATTTGAGTCGGTTCTGTAATCACTGAAATAATATCACATACCATCTCACCACGTAAAGTATCATTGCATTTCCTCTTTCCCTTCTTGGTGCTTCCATTGTTTTGTCAGGCAGTGTATATAAATACTTAAAAGTTCAACTTCGCACTAACACATCGAAGGTTTCCGGTGTCGCAAGGATGGAAAGGCCTATGAATGGGAACGTAGCGTCTGTGGTCGTAATTAAGATACAGTCCCAACATTTACCTAGTGCAAACCACGAAATACAACATTCGGGGCTGCCGACGGTGGGATTCGAATCAGCCATCTTCCGAATGCAAATTCACAGCTACGCGGCCTTTTATTATTATCCTTACTATTTTATTATTATTATTATTATTACTTAAAATTTGTTTTACATTTACCCGATGGCTCCCCACACAATGACGCCATGTGTAACACCGATGTGTCGCTCCAAAATATTGCAAGAATGGAACCTCTCATCAGTTCGCCGCCATACACACAGACGATGGTTAGTCGGAGTAGTGCAGAACCGCGATTCATCACTGAACACAATGCGACGCCAATCATCAATATTCCATTCTTCCCTGTCATGGCGCCACTCCAAACGCAGCCGTTTGTGTTGTGGTGTTAACGGCAGCCTGCGCGTGGGAAGGTCACACCCTAGTCTGGCTGCTACTGGTCTACGATCAATGGAGCGGGATGACACAGAATCTTGCAGGGATTACACTACATGTTCTCAAATGGCAGGCGCAGGTGTGAAGGGGGTTACGATATGCTTGGTGCACAGTACGGCATCCTCCCTTGTGGTGGTCAGAGTTGGTCGACCGGAACTTTGGCAACGAGTATACCTGCCCTCATGTTGCCATACACTCCAGCATCGGGCCACTGTCACATAAGAATGCCCGACATATCCCGGATATTGCACGATTCGACCAGCAGGCCAAATAGAGAGCCACAATGAAGTGAATGTTAGATTCTGTCAGGTGCTGATTAACGCTTTTTCACACATGTACGTGGCCTCTCCATTTTCTTCACAGTGATCACTCAACATCTGATGCATTTCACGACCGTTATATTCCCTACCAGTACTGGTAAAAACACTAAACACGAACCACAGTAATGCACACTTGTGGCCGTTCTGCCTGCCACAGAGAATTGCAACTCTGAATCATTTACATACGCATGGAGGTGTGTACGGTACGTGTATGAAGTTATATTGCCACCAGAGCATTTCTTCTGGGTGCTTCAGTATTTTCGTCAGGCGGTGTATGATAGTAGCTTATATGTACTGTAGTTGATAAAAAATTAAAGCCTTTGGAGGAAGTTGTGCTTATGTGCATGTTCTTACCAGGGTACATTTCAAATCAGTATTATTCCGTTTTCATACAAAAACCCTTCGTCCGCTCTGCATGCATATACACAGTTATGCCCACACGTACACAACACTGCTCAATGTTACGAGTAAGAAAAAGTGGCTCACGGTGTATGCATAAAGTAAGATTAGGGTAATCCCTGTAATGAGGGCATGCACTGCGCTAATGAGCTGTAGACTGCGGCTGGGACCAGCCCACCACATACCCGACTTAATTCACTCTTCCACTCCTTTATACTGTGAAGCATCAGCAAGCATCCTTTTTAGCTGGTAGTATACATTCAAATTTCTCGTTATAAGGGGCCCATTCAATAATCAGAAGCCACCTTGGTCTATTTTCTTCCGTTTCCATCTAAACATTGCTGTATACCGATTGAACCAGGTAGCATTACACATTATTTTAGATAACTACCAGAGTTTTCAATTAGGTGATTAAGATACTGGTTATCACTTCCATGGAATTACTGCGACTAGGTCTTCCTTCCAAAAACCCTGACACACTGTGGTGCCTGGATTGAATTTTCTCGGTTGTTATGACATTTCGACAGTTCATCCAGCATATCCATAGATATTTTATTTCTCTACATATCGTGGTCTCAACTATTCCATACCTCGAGTACCTTACATACCTCTTGCCAGTTTAGGACATATTTGAACTGAATATTTAGCTTTCACGAATGCATTGTACTTCAAATAGACATTCGGCTTATTAGGTCACATCGATCATGTATTGCACGTAGAGTGTTAGACTGATGCTGAGATACCGAGCCAACAGTATGGAAGAGGCAAGGCTACCGTAGCTCAATGATAGAGCATCGGCCACGAAATCCGAAGGCTATGGGTTCAATTCATTGATCTTTTTTGTTATGGATAGCTCCCATTATCGATCAGAGTAAGAATGTTGGCCTGCGGATCTCACGATCGTGGGTTCAAACCCAGCAGATGTAGTAAGATTTTGGATGGGCTGGAATAGTCCATTTAACACTCCGTGTCGTACGATGACGGTATGTAAAAGGTGTCTGTTGATATATTTGGTGTTATCCTGACACAATTAATTGAAGCTTAGCCATTGATTTGCTCATAGATATCCAGTTTACTCTTCCATCCTGTAGAGTAATAGGGATCTTCGAAACTGACGTGCAGGCAGCGTAAATAGTATCGAAACAAAATTGCCTGCACGTGGTTCTGAGGCCATGCGATTATTATTATTATTTGTAGTAATAGCAGTAGTAATGTTTCCAAAATTATCTCCTCGGCACATTCCATATGCACTCGACAAAATGTAATAAGCTGAAAGTCTTTTTTTTACAAGTTGCTTTACATTGCACCGACACAGATAGGTCTCATGGCGGCGAAGGGATAGGAAAATACTAGGAATTGGAAGGAAGCGACCGTGGCCTTAATTAAGGTACAGCCCCAGCATTTTGCTGGTGTGAAAATGGGAAACCACGGAAACCATCTTCAGTGCTGCCGACAGTGAGGTTCGAACCCACTATCTCCCGAATACGCACTTAAGCGACTGCAGGTATCGAGCTCGGTGGAAGACTATTTGAGATATATTTGAAAATAATTCATTTGTAGCATCCTCTGGATTTCCTCCGACCATTCCAAATATTTCTTATTTTCTAATGTTCTGATGACTTCTTTGCATCATTCCCCCTGACTGCCCTAATACAGTCTGCACAGGTCAAAGAAATTAGGGGAACATGTTTTGTAACGTATGGAATGTGAAGAAAGATGGGGTTCCAGTGGTCGTACAGCATACCTTGAGACCTTTGCTATTCAGGGTATGACAAATCGAAGTTATACTCCATCTCTAGGCTTAGGCATACATTAAACTGTCAGGTCACCCCTCAAAACAAAGTGAATAGCGGTGTGTCCGTGTGTTGTTGTGAGGTACACAGACAACTGCGGGCATTTGAGCACGTTGTACGTCAACCAGTACATTCCAAGTGACACCTTAATGGGGTTCAAGTCGCAAGGGCCGTCACTTTGATCCTGGAAGGATGGACTTTTCATCGTGTTGCTGTGGATCTCAATGTCTCTCCGTCAGTTATTCACCGCTTATGGAATAGGTACAATGAGACAGGCCAATTAACAAGGAGGGTTGGACAAGGTCGTGGACGGATGACAACCCACAGCATGACCGATATCTGACCATCTGTGTGTTGCGGCGTCGTTCAGCAAATGCCAGAGAACTGCAACAAGGCCTCAGGAGGGTCACTGGAGTCACGGGTCTGACCAGACGGTAAGGAACAGGTTAAGAGATGTGTACTTACGACCCAGACGTCCTGTTGGTAACGCAGCCTTCTGTTTTCCCGTACTCATGTCAACTGGCAACTTCGCCAATAGAGATCTGTGTTGCTCACAGACGAGTCCAGATTTACCCTGACACATCGTGATGGACATCAATGTGTATTGATACGCCGTGGTGAGCAGTACATGCCAAATGTTGTCCAGGAAGATGACCGATTCGGACAAGGTTCTGTGATGGTGTGGGGTGGCATAATTATTGATGACCGTACGGATCTTGTCGTCGTCCGAGGTAATCTTACCGCTGCGGGTTACATCGAGCAGATACTGATACAGCATGTGTTGGTTGCTGCATACGGTGTTGGTCCTGAATTTGCACTCATGCACGGCAATGCCAGGGCTCATGTAGCGCGCATCACCGGAGCTGTCTTGCGAGAACTGGACATTCAAGTGATGGAATGGCCAGCAGTGAGTCCCGACCTTAATCCCATCAAGAATGTGTGGGATAGACTTGACAGAAGTGTTCCTGGGCGTCGTGTTCCACCACAGACTCTCCAAGACTTCGAGCAGTCTCTCATTTAAGAATGGGACCTCATACCGCAACGTGACATCCGTCGGCTTATACGGAGCGCCACGTAGGTGCCAAGCTGAGATAAATGCTCGTGGAGGACGTACAGCATACTGAAGCTCTCCAACTATGATAAAAATCCACCCTGGAGAACTGTTATCACTTTGTTTTCGCCCCTATTCGGACATTTCCGTTTGTGTTCTGAAAATGAACGCGAATCCATCGATATTGTTTTCTATACTTCAACGGTAAAGAGTAAAGGTTTAGTTGGTAATATACTTGGGTGTGCAGTAGTGCTTTGTGGAGCATAGCATACGTTCCAAAATATGTTCCCCTGATTTTTTTGAACTGTGTATATTCGGAATTGACATCATTATTATACCCTGCCTATGTGCTACATCTGGTCAATAATAATGCACATAGTACAGTCCTCGACACTCAGAACTTATTTCCTAAATAGACTAGAGGCCTTCGAAATACAGATGCATAGAAGGATGCTGAGAATACTCTGGACAGAAAGAGTAACGATTTTCTAAGGAAAGCTCATGTACAGCAGGAGCTGAAAAGCCTATCAACGTCATGTACTCAGAGATAGAAAATGCAAGATAGTAAAGCTCCTAGTACAGGACAAAGCAGCAGGCAAGTGATGAACTGGTGCATCATTTATTTCGTGGCTCGAAAATATCAAAGAGCAACTTTTTAGATCAACCGAAGGGATGGGAGATTTCCTTAGGGTGATCGTCATATACAGAGGGCAAGGCACGGCATTTGGAGAAAAAATCTTGATCACCATATGAACACTTATTTGCTTCTGTCCACTTCCAAAAATAATGCTTTCTGATCCATTGGGTGCTATGTTCTTAATTATTTCAATACCGTATTTTGCCTCTTTTGGCGTGCTCGGTTCGCCCGGAAGGACATTGGTTCGAATTCCCGTCAGGATGTCGTAAAATTTAAGAAACGAGATTTCCACTTCCGGAGGTGCTCATGGCCCTGAGGTTCACTCAGCCTGCACCAAAAATGAGTACCAGGTTAATTCCTGGGGACAAAGGCGGCCGGGAGCATAGCTAACCACTCTAGTCCATCACGTACCGTGGTTAACAATGGTGGAAGCCTTTACCTTCCACTCCTCCAAGGGCGTCCATGGCCTGTACGAAGGTGTCTTTGTCTTTGTCTTATTTTGCCCCTTTAATTTATAATACCTTATAATATTAATATTGCAGTAACTAGTTAACTGGACCACGTGTACAAATTCGTCCTTGCGGCTAGGAATAGCGAGCCCGCTTCCTATCGGGAGGCCTCAGGTTCGATTCCCAGCCATGTCCGGGATGGATCTGAGGGCTGGTTCGATGTCAACTCAGCCTACGAAAAAACAATTGAGGATTTATCTGACGGTGAGATACGACGCCCGTCTAGACAGACGAGAATAATGGCTGAGATGATTCATCGCGTTGATCATACGTAACTTTGTAACCTTAGGCCTTCGAGATGAGCAGCTGTCACTTGGCGGATCAAAGCCCATCATGGATGTAGCGCCGTGAGGTTCGCCAGTTAGTTTGTTTGGTAGTTTACAGTGTACAGACTTAAAGATTAGCAATATCTCAGGAAACTAGTGAAAATCACCAATGTCATTAAAACAGGCGGGATTTACGTGCAAAAATGAAATTATGGCCAGCCTGCCAATAAGTATTAGCTCAGCTCAGCTCAGCCTACGTATTTTGAAGTCGCTCGATTTAATGCCAACGAGTCGGACCGCCTAATGTGAGGAGGACAGACTTAAAGAAACAGCAATTTATTAGTGGAGTCTGTTTATTCATGGTTGAATAGAATTTTGTGTGTGTGTGTGTGTGTGTGTGTTTTGTGAAAACCTCACACAAAGCAGACTGTGCATGCCCGTTTCAAGCTGATTATGAAGAAATGCTATCTGGATTATACCCAACCACGAAATATTCCCAAGTACATAGGCACGATGGCAGCGTAACCCAACACATAGACGCAGATGATCATGATAATGAGACATGAATTATTGTTTTAATGGAAATCGTCAAGTATAGATGTTTAAATGTCCTTGTTATTTACATTTAGACGTATAAATACAGGGCGGGTAACCTTATATTTTTACTCTGAGGGATTTTGTTGGGTTTCCGTGTTTTGGTATGTCGGGGAAACAAATTACTACTGTTTTCGACAGCAGTACGTTTCTAACTTCTGACTAATTTCTCACGAACAGTTGGATTTCAGGGAACTAGTCACAACACGTGCTGCCACAGTATGATCCACTCAATAGTTGCACACCTTATACGCCCGTGATAAAGTTACAAATTGCATTTTGACAAAGCAAAATCAATTGGTGCACGCGTGAACAGAGTATTTTGTGTTCATAATCATTCACAGAACATATCTCTGGAACTTTGAGACATAGTCTAAGAAAATGGCTCTAACGATCAGTGACCTTGTTTTCTTGGCAAAGAGACACCTCTGTGCATTTTCGCATTAGCACAAAAATTATCTCTCCATGTCCTTCAGGGTTAACCGTTCAGCCTCTCTTTAAAATTACTTCAGATACAACCCATATAAGGATGTTGCTAATTTTGTTCTATTTATAAATAGATAATGTCTTTCAAATATTGGAATAGATTAACCACACGAAATTAATTTCAAAATTTCAAATTTTTCACAATTTGACCAGTTGAAAAATTCAAATTAACACTCATGCCCTAATGTAACTAAATGTTCGAAATATTTACCTAATACAGTGCGGCGAAAATCTCGTGGCTCATCATATTTCTGATGATTCCGACGTTTTAAATCGATCGTTCCAATGACATTTGTATGACAGAAGACTCATAATTGACGTAGGCATAATATCCCATGAGCTACGGTCCAAACATAGATATAGCGGAAGCTCGTTATTAACGGTAAGTAAATGGGCTTTAATTTGGGCGTTTGTGTTCCTCTCAATAAACATCACTTCATTTGCATACAACATACAAGACGACGAACCACCAAAGAAACACGCATTAGTGAACACATCCTTCCACATTCGAATGGCGTTAGTAAGGTATTGGGCCGAAAAAGTGGGCTACATGAATATTTAGAACCCACGCCAAGTAACTGGAGAAAGGTTAGGAAGAAGAAGGTGACTTCAGCTACATGCGCCGGACGATGGTCCTTGGTTTATTTTATTCATTTTTCTAATTTCATTTCTCTTCTTTTCTTTCTAGGTATACTTGACCATATCGATGGATATGAATGTACATCGTGGTTTGCTTTGTTTCAGAAAAATACCAACGATATGAGTGATAAGAATAAATTCTCCCTCAGGAATGAAAATATCCGTAGGTGAGGAGTGAAACAATACAACTCAATCCAACTTACTAGAGGGACCTACTCAGTTGTGATACTGGCAATATTTCTCGACGCTGGTATTCATTGATTTACAAAATACATGGACTGTTATGAATGGCTGTCACGTTGCTAGACGTAGCTGGTGGATAGCGGCAAAACTTACTGCCAATTTGGATGGTGGAGGAGTTACACAGCAGTTCTTGCATTACAATGCGTTTATTCTCCAGCAATAAAGCGATGGTGCACAGAACTGAAAGGATTGTCCTTTTGTACTTTGGCTGAACAGCTATGAAGGATATTCATTCGAGAATTAGAGGTTTGTGATCATTAACATTATATCTTAAAAATAGATTGATATAATTTAGAATAACATAGCTAACTTTATTTTTCAGGAATATAATTCCAACCCTCAGTTCGTTCAATAAAGTGTGTTTTTTTCTTTTTTTGCTATTTGTTTTACGTCGCACCGACACATATATGTTTTATGGCGACGATGGGATAGGAAAGACCTAGGAAATGGAAGGAAACGGCCGTGGCCTTAATTAAGGTACAACTCCGGCATTTGCCTGGTGTGAAAATAGGAAACCATGGAAAACCATCTTCAGGGCTGCCGACAGTGGGGCTGGAACCCACTATCTCCCGATTACTGGATACTGGCAACACTTAAGCGACTGCAGCTATCGAGCTCGGTAAAGTAGATTTTGAGATAAATTGGAAATATCAAAAACACAAAATATAATGAGTAAATTTTTTATGAGTCCAGATACACCATTGGGAAGATATTGTATGTAGAGTAAGTACCCTGCATCTCTAGAGCCATTTTTTTTTTGTTTCGTATGTCTGTCTGAGACTAATCTTCGGTTTTGACAAAAATAAAGGGACAGAGATATGAACAATACTAGTAAAACCATTTCCTACTCAGCCAGTCTCGGTGACAAAATTTGTGTATACATAATATATTTGATCGTCTGATGCACGCTTTACAGCGAAAATGGCTGAATGGTCGTCATGTAAGGAAAGCAATGAGAAACTACCTCCCTCTTCATTTACTTGGTACATCTCTTCACTGACGCCTAGGCTATATAGTGTGATTCTTCTGCCCTCTTTGAATGTAGTTTTATGCCTAACTTCGCAAACACGAAATTTATATACAACCTACAAACATAGCGCCATGCCTGTGGGTACAGATACTACGGATGTTATTGAGTACACTCCATAGAGCTCTGACGGCCTTATGGCCATATATTTGGGAGTAGTAGCGCTCCTGAATGAACTCATGTGCAATTCGCAACAACAAATGAATCCTTTATACACGTGAGAGAGTGCATTAAGTCCACGCTAAGAGTATTCGATGAACTTTAATCTTCTGGGCGTCACCTAATAAATGCTTCCAGCCAGACTGAGTGGCTCAGACGGTTGAGGTGCTGGCTTTCTGAATCCAAATTGGCAGATTCAAGATTGGCTCAGTCCAGTGCTATTTGAAGGTGCTCACATACGTCGCCTCGTGTCGGTAGCTTTACTCGCACGTAAAAGAACTCCTGCGGGACTAAATTACAGCAGCTCGGCGTCTCCGAAAACCATCAAAAGTAGTTAGTTGTACGTAAAACCAACAACGTTATTATTAAACGTATTCAGTGACCGGACTTCTATGTGGCCCTTTAAAAGGACCGTTTGACTACGAGTCTGGACGGGAACAGTACGACCGGTGAAGGGGACTTGAGGTACGTGAGCACAAGTACGCTAACGCAGTATGTGTTCGAAGTGGTGATCTTGATTAATGCAAATTTGGGCGTGCCGTTGAACTGAGACTCTGACTTGCTGGAGCATGTTAGGTGTAACAAATTTGCAGACCCCAGCAATTAGCTTTTGAAGGCTCTCAGGATATTATGGCTGTTGTGCGTATACTACTTGCTTGAAATTGTCCAACAGGAAGAAGTCCAAAATTGTTAAATCTGGTGATCTGGCGGGCCAGGGGCCGGTTCTCCGTTTCCCATCTAATGACCAGTGTGTGTAGCATTCAGGTGGTAGCTGACGACTGCTGAATGTTGTGGCTGAGCAGCGTCATGAAGAAAAGACATGGTAACGCGCTGTCATAGAGGCAGATCCTCGAACAACAGTGCTAGTTTGAGGCGGAGAAAATTCTGGTAGCGTAGCCGACTCTTGTCAAATGGTCCTCGAAGAAATGTGGGCCGATTGGATGGTTACTCAAAATACCTTAACAAAATATTAACTCCTCATCGTGCCTGAAATGTTTCCTGTCTTACTCAGTGGCGATTGTCAACGTTCCAATAATGCATGTTGTGGCGATTCACGGTACCATCATTGTAAAACCGTGATTCTTCCGAAACAAATTTTCGAAACGAACCCCAACCATTTGCCACTTGCCTCAGTATCCATTGACAAAAGTTGACCCGAGCTCCCAAATTTGCCCCGTAGATCTCCTGGTGTAGTTGCAAGTGATAAGGGTGAAAGCGTCTGACTTCCGAGATACGTATATCAGACGACTTGTTGATATTAGCCTGTTGTGCCACCGCCCGTATATTCCGAGATAGCGTTCATCAAAACCTTTGCACTTGCTCCAGAAGTCACAGGTGTCTCTTTTACTGGTGGCAGTTAGAAGAGCGATCCGGTTGTAAGCAAATAGCGTTCCACATTACTAAGAGTAACAGCGGCCGTTTGCCGTCTGTATGGAAATCTCTCTTGGTAAATGCGTTGTGACTGTAGTCCGTTCGCCTTTGATTCAAAGTAAAATTAGGAGCATATCAACGTACTCACCCACAGAATACATAGCGAAGGAATGAACAATGCTACTGGAACTGCACAGTGGGGAGACTTAACATCCATACCCCAATAATATAGTGTATTATTGTTTGAATATGACAGGAACAGGCGTGTGTTCCATAGCCGAAACTCCGACTGCAAAAAAAAAAAAAAAAAAAAAAAAAGAAAGGAATCATTCAGTGTAAAATTTGTAACATCAGCGTACAGCACTAGAGTCAGTACCAACGCTGTTTGGTCAATGACAGGTCATTTGGCACGATGCATTAACAGAGTCGTTTGCAGCTAGATGAATTTTATGACCTCGGGATGCATACATATTTTTACGAAGATCATGCTGTGATGGTGTCATCTGACGTCCCATGCTCTTGACGTTTCATTTTTATTTTTTGCTAGTTGCTTTACGTCTCACCGACACAGATAGGTATTATGGCGACGATGGGACAAGGAAGGGCTAGGAGTGGGAAGGAAGCGGCCGTGGCCTTAATTGAGGTACAGCCCCAGCATTTGCCTGGTGTGAAAATGGGAAACCACGGAAAACCATTTTCAGGGCTGCCGCCAGTGGGTTTCGAACCTACTATCTCCCGAATACTGGATACTGGCCGCACTTAAGCGACTGCAGCTATCGAGCTCGGTCTCTTGACGTTTCAACCTACGGATATACATGAAGTGGAAAATTACATAGAATATAGCTTTCATAGAAATTACATAAATAGCACGAAATTAAATTAACTTGTGTATTCACATTCCTCATAATTCTCTCATCACATTGCAGACACCGAGAGCGTCAGGCCGAGGAACAGACAGTACTATAACGGATCGTACCTCACTGTATTGGACGTCTCCGAACTCCAGACTCTCCTCGTATTTTCTTGATCGGCCGGGTAGCACATCAGCGTTACTACCAGCTCCCAGCCGATCCCAATAAAGCAAGCGGCCGACACCAGCACTTGGAAATCAGCCTCCCCAATATACTCTCCACTCCTGTCATGACCACCTTCACCACTACTACTACCACCATGATCTCCACGCTCACCCGCCCCCATTATTCCTTCACTACGATCGTATATTCCCATCCTTTACCAGTAATGTCCTCATTTCTCCCTACGCAACGAACCTCTGAACGCCCCAGTCTTCCACATATTCCACCCCGCTACTTCAATCGCCAGCAGATCGACGACGCACCTGCTCCAACTACAGAAGCCGCCGCACCGCCACCATCGTCGCAACCGCCATCATGGTCTCAACCCTCAATGTTTAGTTGCGTCATTCGCAGCGTTGCCACCACCATCACTGAACGCGAAGTCCCACATGAACTTCACGCAGGAGGCGTCCCAGCGCGGCGGGCGTTCCGCATTATGAACTCTTCTGGTGCCACCTCATAAGTACGCCTCCATCTACCGATGGAAGACGCAGTACTTCGCCTCATCTCCAGTGGAGCGCACATCTACAGACGCCATCACAAAGTGAAACATTCTCGCTCCCCTCCTCAACCTTACCCTAGACATCACCCCGCCACTACACGTCGTCGCACCCGGCCAGCTCATTCTCCCTATCAACCTCGTTACCACGCTCGCCCACTCCATACCCCAATTCGTCCCTTCTTCCACACACCTCCGCATAACAGATCTCTACAGACTCCTTACAACTTCACTATGTAATATCGTCGCCGCCCTACAACTCCTCAAACCTCAGCTTCACCCTGGCACTCTCGTCTAAACTACACACCCTCCCTCACATCTCCCTTAATTTATTTAGTTCCTTTTTCCCATCTTTTTCCTCCATCAGACCTCACTCTTTTCTTCACCTCTCCCGGCCCGAGAGAGCGCGTTACGAACTAGGGGGCCCGCCCCGCCCTTTGGGACGGGGAATGAAAAAAGGAAAACAAAGTACTGTAAGGTTGTAGTTTGATACGTTTTGAAGCTACGGTGATCTCATGATTATACTGTTCATTACAAACACTTATAGCCATATAAAATACTAGCAAGATACCCGTGCTTCGCTACGGTATTATAATGAAATTTATAATTGAATGCTTATTGTTTTATATATAATCCGCCGATTTCGCGAACAGACTCTTTTTCTGAGAGAATCCGCCAAAATTCGCTACCTGACTCGTTTTCTAATAGATTACGGCAAGTTTCCTCCCAATTTTCATTCGTTCTTTCCAGCAAACGATTTCGTACTTCCCGGGCTAAGGCCAGGTATTCCACCCGGTCAGTTGGGTCTCTAAATTTTTGCCACCATTTCCTATAAGCACTTTAATATGGATCAAATCCTAGAGGTGATCCGGCGTCGTGTCGTATTGGCTGCCTTGGCGGTACTGAAACCAATTTGTCACTCCCCTTTAACCGCCATTAATTGGATTTTCCAAAAACAATAAAAATGCATGTTTCTTCATTGTTATAGAAGATCCCATATACAAATTTTCAGTTCTGTAATATCTTCATTTTCTGAGATATATGTATCCTCATTAAGGGCATTCAACCCCTTTTTCACCCCTCCTATTGGGATTTTACGAAAACAAAAAGTACTTGTTCCTTTACTTTTAAAGGAGATTCTAAATACCAGATTTACATCTGTAAACTTTTAAAGTTTTAAGATGTAGATACACTCATTTTAAAAATTTAACCCCCTTTTCACCCCCCATCCAATATTTGGATTTTCCAGAAACGAAAAATACCTGTTTCATTATTTTTAAAATAGATCCCAAATAGCAATTTTCAGGTCTGTAACGTATTCAGGTTCTGAAATATAAGTAGCCTCATTAAAGGCATTCAAATCATTTTTCACCCTTTTCACCCCACACTATTTGGATTTTCCAAAAGAAAAAAAAATTAGTTTTAAAGGAGATCCCAAATACCAATTTTAGGTCTGTAATATCTTCAGTTTCTGAGATATAAGTATCCTCATTAAGGGCATTCAACCCCTTTTTCACCCCCTCCTATTGGGATTTTACGAAAACAAAAAATATATGTTTCTTTATTTTTAAAGGAGGTTCTAAATACCTATTTTTACATCTAAAAATTTTAAAAGTTTTGAGATGTACACACACTCATTTTAAAAATTCACCCCCTTTCCACCCCCCATTAATTGTATTTCCCCAAAACAAAACAATACGTTTTTCCTTATTTTTAAAGGAGACCCCAAACACCAATTTTCTGGTCTATAATATCTTCAGTTTCTGAGATATATGTGTCCTCATTAAAGGCATTCAACCCCTTTTTCACCCCTCCTATTATGAGTTTCCGAAAACAAAAAAATACGCGTTTCTTTATTTTTTAGGAAGATTCTAAATACCAATTTTTACATCTGTAAACTTTCAAAGTTTTGAGATATCGATACATTCATTTTAAAAATTCACCCCCGTATTCATCCTCCCATTAATTGGATTTTCCAAAAACAAAAAATACTTGCTGCTTTATTTTTAAAGGAGATCCCATATACAAATTTTCACTTCTGTAATATCTTCATTTTCTGAGATATATGTATCCTCATTAAAGGCATTCAACCCATTATTCGCCCTTTTACACCCCTCCTATTGGGATTTAAAGAAAACAAAATGTACGTGTTCCTTTCTTTTTAAAGGAGATCCTAAACATCAGTTTTACATCTGTACTTTTCAATGTTTTAAGATGTAGATGCACTCATTTTAAAAATGTATCCCCTTTTCACCCTTCACCCCAATTAATTGGATTTCCCAAAAACAAAAAATACGTATTTCCTTATTTTTAAAGGAGATCCCAAACACCAATTATTAGGTCTGTATTATCTTCAGGTTCTGAAACATAAGTTGCTTCATTAAAGGCATTCAACCCATTTTTCACCTTTTTGCACTCTTACCATCTGGATTTTCCGAAAACAAAAAATATATGTTTCTTTATTTTTAAAGGAGATTCTAAATACAAATTTTTACATCTGTAAACTTTAAACGTTTAGAGATATAGATACATACATTTTAAAATTTCACCCCCCTCTTCGCCCTCCCATTAATTAGATTTTCCAATTACAAAAAATACGTGCTTCTTTATTTTGAAAAGAGATCAAAAGTGCCAATTTTCAGGTCTGTAATACCTTCTGTTTCTGATTATAAGTACCGGTATCCTGATAAAAGGCATTCAATCGATTTTTCACACATTTTCACCCCTCCTATTGGCATTTTCTGAAAACGAAAAAAATACCTTTTTCCTTATTTTTAAAGGAGATTCTAAATACCAATTTTTACATCTGTAAACTTTTAAAGTTTTGAGATGTATATAAACTCATTTGTGAAATTTACCCCCCTTTTCACCCCCTTAGTGACGGAATATCCAAAAATCCTCTCTTAACGAGCACCTACATCTTAATATGAATGTATTCCCAAAATTTCATTTTTCTATGTCCAGTAGTTTTGGCTCGGCTACGATGAATCGGTCAGTCAGTCAGTCAGTCAGTCAGTCAGTCAGTCAGTCAGTCAGTCAGTCAGGACAAGTTCTTTTATATATATATAGATAGAATATAAATTCTAAATACGAGGTACAATTACCAATGCTACTCTAGACAGGTATTTACTGTGGCTGTATTCGCCTGTCAGATAGATAATACTTGACAATAGTCGCTTATCGGTTTAGGAAATTTCTTTGGTCAAAAGGCGTGAATCCTTTCAAGATTCAGATAATTGTAACATGTCATATATTACGCCACACCAAATTCGGGGGAAATCCAGTGTACATACTGTCTTCTTATATGGTCTAGAACAACTTCGTTATGCTCATTGATGTGTCATAGTCTCATCACAAATTTTCACAACTATAGGATAGCAAAGATATAAGCGATAAGAGTAACACCATTTCTTGTGGAAGTAGTCCCTGTGATAAAAGTGTGTTGCTCATACGGTCTGTTAGTGTATGCAGTTTCATTGTGATTCATCGAATGATATAAAATAGCACCTTATGGCTCGATGGAGAAAATGACCGAGAAGGAGTTTATATTTCATTTTCTTAACACGCGTTTTCAGTGATCCCGAGTGTATGAAAACCTTTGGAAATAAAGGAAGCCTCCGGCCAGATGACTCAAAATACATTTTATAAACACATATAAGATACTGTGGCGTGGTGGGGGTGTAATTAAATAACACACACAACTGGTAGTGTTTAATCTATGATTAATTATCTATTTACTAATTGCTTACACAGTACATAGACATATCAGGACCTCAAATTAAACAACACAGAACAAACAAAAAATTTACACTAGTTGGCGCTCCTTCTGCCTCTGTTGTCAACAGTTGTTAGCTCTTTCGCTTACAAACTAAATCCGTCACATTACACGCACTTCTACAAGTGTCATTTTTAAACTACCACTTAATTCCCAGCTCACACACCATATTCTCAAAATCCTGTATGTCATCCTCTGCTCGCACACTCACAAGAGACTTCTTTCACTGTCCCTGCTGACACCTAGTGGAACTCTCACGCAGCACCAGAGAAACGTTGTTAATTCAGAGCAACTGGACGCAAGAGGAATATTTCCTAGGCAACAGACAGAACAAAACGAGCACTCACTTCGCGGGTAAATGTGCCTTATTGCACTCCAACGCTCAGCTGCACTGAACAACACCTAGGCTGTCACATGCACACTGCACCCTTGACTGACATAGTCCTCCACAGTAGCACTCCTCAACAGCACTCACTCAGAAGGACTACCTCTCTGGCGGAACTCAAACTTAACCGCTCGAACTCGTCCCGCCCGCCTTAGATAGGGAGGTCCGCCTTTCCAGTTACTTCAGGAAATTGGAAACCCTGGAGTCCTCTCGAATTCGTAGGACTTTCGCCCACCGTGGGGAGGCCCCAGCGGTAAAACGTGGTACAGTGTGTCGAATCCCATATCTAGGTGGAAAAAATTCACTGTCGCCAATCAAAGCGCAACCTGGCTCATTCGATAGTAAACAAACCAGATGTTGACCTTCAGTCTTTCTTTTCGCTTTCTGGTACGTAGGATGGAGGGGGCAGGTGCTGAAACATCTTCCTTGCAGTTATCAACTCAGTTGATAGGAGGTGTCGGAGAGAACCGAACGTTGTGTTTCTAGTAAGTTCAACAAGGTGTTGTATTCTGTGGTTCATGGAATAGTGAAAAGAGGTATGTGTTCTCATTTTAAGCATAATACAAGCGTTCTGCAGTAAACAAGTTATTTACAGTGCGTTGTAAAAGGAAGCAGTTGTAGAAAATTAGATTGGTTTTACGATTTGCTCGAAAAAAACTTTATGAGTGCCTCATAGTGCCACTTTACTTTAAACGTCATTCGATGGGAAATTTAATGTAGATTCAGGATCTGTAGTGGTTTTGTTGCGCACGAATGTGCATGATGGTTTATTTTCTTATTTTCAGTGACTATGTGGGCGTTACCGCGAGAAGAATATTTCAACGCGTGGCGGTCCTGTCGTAAAAAGGGGCATTTAGAAATCATATTTCAATATGTTATGGATAAATTAGAGCCTACAAATCTTACTGACACTCAATTTCTGGAGCTAAGAAACAAAATTAAGTTGATATCCCGTAATATCAACAAAAATGGGAGAGTTCAGGAAGAAGAGAACAACGATTCCGAGAAAAATTCGGTGATTAGGGAAATGTGACGGATTTCATCGTGTTAAGTGAACAAGACGACATTGATCCAGCGTATGATCCAAAAACAAGTTGTGTACCTAACAAAGCCGGCCGTCACCCTAAGGAATTTAAGGACTCTTCCATAAAGACGAAGAAGCAAAATGTTTGTGATATTACCGAATCGCGTAATTTGGAGGAAGTCGCGTTTGCTGCTGAAGATTCTTTTCGATCAAGCTGGAAAAGATGAAGGCTTAATACAACGATATCGTGTATTACTAGCTGCTCTTTCTTCTGGCTCTGAAATAAATGTGAATAAATTCAAAGAATTTCGTGCGCAAACTGCGGCTTTGTATGTCAAACTATATCCATGGAATTATATGCCCGTAACTGTGCATACCATATTAGTACACATTACTCAAGTAATTAAACATTTTCTTGTGCCAATAAGAACTTTATCTGAAGAAGCTCAAGAAGCTAGAAATAAAGATTGTCGGAGGTTTCGTGAACTTCATACTCGAAAATGTAGCAGCTTAAGATGTTGTTGATTACATCAAATCCCTTAATAAACAAGTACCGAACAATGCCACGTAAAACTCCTGGTAATCTACCTATGGAAGCTATTGAGTTACTTACTGACTCCCAAAATCCTTTCACATCAAATGAAGAAGACCAGTATAGCAACGACTACGATTCTCTGGACTCTACAGACGAATCAGGGGACGATTGAACATTGGACATGTTGTTATTATGAACAGGATGAGATTGATGAGACAATTACTTGCAAATACTGTGATATGATCCTTTCACGTTTTTTATGAAATGTTTCTGAGTGTAATCTTAACCTTTTTTATATGGAAATATAATATATATATAATATTGTTTTCGTGTGTAAGGTGTGTTTTACTAAAACTACGTATTTAAAATACGTTTTCAATCTGGAAGAATTTACATACAATGCCTTCGTCTATTCCCTCAAATAAGGTGTAACAAGAATACTGGACTGAAATTCTCATTGTTATTCATATTTTATCCAGTTTTAAATAGTCTGTTTACCACTGTTATAAACTATAATATACACATCCAAATCGTGTTTTTACTCCCGTAAATGGACGATTCTTTTGTTGCTTTCGGTCATTTTTTAAACCTCCCCTTGCCCCCGAACATCGTACACTTTAGACGATGCCAGATATGAATTCAGCGACCTCGAAAACGGTATAGTGCCAACTTTTAATAGGATCCCAGGATTATTAACGACGTTATTAATTTTTTCCACCTAGATCGGGGATTCGGCACACTGTGCGTGGTGGTGTCTGAGAGGTCCAGTCTTACGTACCAGTCTCATTCCTGATTGGTTCGTCCCGCGGCAAGCGGGCAGGGCTCTAACTCGGTGAAGTGACTCGTGGCCCGGGCCACGGAAACGTGCTCCTGCCAATGATTAAAAAGAACATGGTGGACACCGCCAAGATATTCTATTATCTATATATATAAAATAGCTTGTCCTGACTGACTGACTGACTGACGGATTCATCATCGCCGAGCCAAAACTACTGGACATAAAGAAATGAAATTTTGAGGATATATTCATATTAAGATGTAGGTGATCGCTAAGAGTGGGTTTTTGCATATTCCGTCGCTAAGGGGGAGAAAAGGGGGGTGAAATTTTAAAATGTGTGTATCTATATCTCAAAACTTTAAAAGTTTACAGATGTAAAAATTGGTATTTAGAATCTTCTTTAAAAATAAGAAAACACGTATTTTTTTGTTTACAGAAAATCCCAATAGGAGGGGTGAAAAAGAGTGAAAAATTGGTTGAATGCCTTTAATCAGGATTCCGGTTCTTTTATCTCAGAAACTGAATATATAACAGACCTGAAAATTGGTACTTTTGATCTCTTTTAAAAATAAAGAAACACGTATTTTTTGTTTTTGGAAAAACCAACTAATGGGAGGCTGAAAAGGGGGGTGAAATTTTAAAATGAGTGCATCTATATCTCAAAACTTTTAAAGTTTACAGATGTAAAAATAGGTATTTTGAACCTTCAATAAAAATAAAGAAACACGTATTTTTTTGTTTTCGGAAAATCCCAATAGGAGGGGTGAAAAGGGGTGAAAAAGGGGTTGAATGACTTTAATGAGGATATTTATATATCAGAAACTGAAGATATTACAGACCTGAAAATTGGTGTTTGGCATCTCCTTTAAAAATAAAGGAATACGTATTTCTTTGTTATTGGAAAATCCAATTAATAGGGGGGTTAAAGGGAGTGAATTTTTAAAATATGTGTATCTATATCTCAAAACTTTTAAAGTTTATAGATGTGAAAATTGGTATTTAGAATCTCCTTTAAAAATAAAGAAACACGTACTTTTTTGTTTTCGGAAAATCCCAATAGGAAGGGTGGAAAAGGGTGAAAAATTGGTTGAATGCCTTTAATGAGGCTACTTTTATTTCAGAATTTGAAGATATTACACGCCTGAAAATTGGTATTTGGGATCTACTTTAAAAATAAAGAAACAGGTACTTTTTCGTTTTTGGAAAATCCAAATATGGGGGGTGAAAAAGGGGGTGAATTTTTAAAATGAGTGTATCTACATCTTAAAACTTGAAAAGTATACTGATGTAAAAATTGGTATTTAAAACCTCCTTTAAAAATAAACATTTATTTTTTGTTTTCGGAAAATCACAATACGAGGGGTGTAAAAGGGTGAATAATGGTTTGAATGCCATTAATGAGGATACATATATCTCAGAAACTGAAGATATTACAGAAATGAATATTTTTACATGGGATCTCCTTTAAAAATAAATTAACATGTATTTTTTTTGTTTTTTTTTTGTTTTTGGATAATTCAATTACTGGCGGTTAAACAGAAGTGACAAATTAGGCTGAAATTTTTGAAAGACTATATCTACAGAATATCTGAGAAACGTAAAATGTTACAGACGTAAAAAGTGGTATTTGGAATCTCCTGTAAATGTAAAGAAACATAGGTGATTTGTTTTTGAAAACTCCATTTAAGGGGAACTAAAAACGGGGTGAAATTTTAAAATGAGAATTTCTACAGTATATCTCAAGAACTTAACATGTTACAGAAGTAGAAAATGCTACTTTTTATCTCTATTAAAAGTCAAGAAGCGTACATTTTTAGTTTTCCGAAATACCACTTGGCTGGAGGGGGGAGGGTAAGGTGACTGAAAATAGTGTTGAGTTATTTTAATTAAGCTACTGATATCTCAAAAATGAAGATGTTACAGACGTGAAATTTGATATTTGGATTCTGCTTTAAAGTAAAGAAACATGTATTCTCGGAAAATCCAATGAAGTGGGGGGGGGAGGTGAATGAATTTAAAATTAATTGATTTTATTGTATGAGAATACGTCTAATAAAAACTAAAGTTGTTACAGACGTGAAAATTGGTATTTGGATCTCCTTAGAAACAAAGAAAAACGCGTTTTTTGGGGGGGAATCATCTTGAGGGGGCGGGACTGAAAAGAAGTTGAATTCCTTTTATGAGGCCACACAAATCAAAAACTGAGGAACTTAGAGTCGTGATAATTGGTATTTAGAAGATACTTTACTATTAAAGAAACAAGGTTTTTGCCGGAAAATTCAATTGAGGTGGGGGGGAGGAGTGTGAATGGAAGTGAAAAAAGTTAATTATTTTTATGGGGATACCTATATCTCAAAACTGAAGGTAATAGACGTGAGCATTGGTGTTTGGAATCTCCTTTAAACATACAGAAACATGCCTTTCTGTTATTTTTTTGTGGGAGGGGGTGTAAATAAACTTAACGGCGGTGGGGTGTAAAAGGAGGTGAGAATAGTTGATTTTACTGTTCATAATGTACTTATAAGGAACCTCCGTTGCTCAGATGGCAGCGTGCGTGCCTCTCATAGCTGGGTTATGTGGTTCAAATCGCGGTCACTCCATGAGACATTCGTGCTGGACAAAACGGAGGTGGGACAGGGTTTTCTCCGGATACTCCGGTTTTCCCTGTCATCATTCATTCCAACTGTCCAATATCATTTCATTTCATTTGTCATTCATTATCCATTGCCCCAGAGGAGTGCAACAGGCTTCGGCAGCCGGCGCAATTCCTATTGCCGCCGCCAGATAGGGGCTTTATTCATTCCATTCCTAACCCTGTCGAATGACTTGAAACAGGCTGTAGATTTCCGATGTACTTATTCTGATCATAAACCGATCATTTTTTATCTTTCCAGGGTTCGTTATCAAGAGCCATCTTTTTCTTCGGAGAACGTTCTTAGATTACTGTACAATCTCCTGGCATATAAATGAAAATTTAAACACCTTTGAAATAAACGATAGGAATGAGATTGACCGTCCAATTGTTCACCTCTATAATAAGGTCAACAATGCACGGAATATGTCATTCGTATCACCAGAAATCCCGCACACTTGGCTACGCGCGACAATGGTGGTGGTCACATTGTTAACAAAGACAGGGGGAGCAGATGTAATTTACAGCCAAGTAGCGGTCTTGTATCTTGCTATGGGGTCCAGAACATCTATAATAATGATAATAATAATAATAATAATAATAATAATAATAATAATAATAATAATAATAATAATAATAATAATAATAATGTTCTGAACTGTCATCAAATGTGCAGACCGCGCTGGAAACTGGTCCTGGACGGGTAATGACTAAGAATGCAGTCCAGCCGCGGGTTCAGTACCGCCAAGGCACCCAAGAGGACACCACGCCGGATGTCCTCAAGGATTTGATCCATATTAAAAATTTTGATAGGAAAAGATGGCGATGGTTTAGGGACCCAACTGACCGGGTGGAATACCTGGACGTAGCCCGGGAAGTACGAAATCGATTGCTGGAAAGAATGATTGAAAAATGGGAGGAAACTTGCCGTAATCTATTAGAAAACGAGTCTGTTCGCAAATTTTGGCGGATTCTCTCAGATAACCAGTCAGATCGCGAATTTGTGCGGATTATATATAAAACAATAAGCATTCGATTATAAATTTCAGTATAGTACCGTAGCGAAGCACGGGTATCTTGCTAGTTATAAATAATGGTAATGGTATTTATTTTACGTGTCATTAGCCACAATTTATTGTTTTCGGAGGCATCGAGGTTGTAACCTTTTGATGACTACCTAATAAATAATAATAAAAAATAAAATATAAATAAATAACATTATTTAAAGAACTTCATAAAATAATACTTGAAATAAATTAATAAAATATTTAATAGAATTGTCCGTAGTATGGGCGCCAGAGTTCACCAGAATGGATCCCTCGAATTTTGATAGAGCATGATAAACTTTATATCCCAGGGCGTGTACATAATGCTGCGTACTGGTACATCTGCTGCAGGCTTTACCTAACCTCCTGAAAACGACTGAATAAGTAGGAACTGCACCTAGGTTCATCAATAACTCCACTGATTCTAAAATAGCTAACTATATTCTTAACAAAATCCGTGCATGAGCACCACATCAACACACAAAATTATACAACACATAAAATATTGCTGGAAGACTCCATATTTACAAAAACAATAATGAAAACAGTGGGAAAACGAAAGCGAGAACTATGCTACCATTTGTAGATAGTCCGATGAACAATGTACATGTATGAAGATAAATACTCTTCACTGTCTGTATATCAATTCTACTTACCGATTCTCATAATCGTCAGATATCACATCACACAGATACTGTACCTTGTAATACTGTGTTCACATATTTTAACACTTGTTGTAAAGATATATACACACGTCTGTCGATCCTCAACATAAATTATGGAAAGTCTGAGATAGCTTTCACCAACATATAATGCCAGACCTCCACAAGTACTACAATAGTTAATGCATACGCCCTCCACAATTTGTTGATCAGCCACTTTCCACGAACATAACAAGACTACGTTCCATGAACGTTTTAAGTCCAGTCCATTGCAACCGTGTCACTCGAATACCGTATATCCAGCACTACTTTCTACTCGTACAGTGCGTCAGTTGTCCTTCTTGTCCGTACCGAGTGGTTCTCTTATACAGTGTCACTGGTTGTAGTTGTCTTCCTTCTCGTTCCTTTACCATGTCCCCTGGTTGCCGCCGTACGATCAACCTTTATAGACATCAACATACCCCTCCTCTCAGATGATACGTCTGGATTGGTGCTTGCCAGCCAATCATGAGTGAACCTCTTGTCAAAACCATACCCTGAACTTCTCCTTTCTCCCAAGAGATAAACAAACTCTGGGATTTATTACATGAGTCAACGAACTTCCCTATTACAACAACAAGCTCATCTCATCAGGTTGGCATATATACGTGACTCATGGAATATCCCGACACAAGTACATCACAACAACCACTGGGGTAGCCACATGACTCATCCAATTCACCAGAGTTATTAAAGCAATGTTTTCCCACTCGTGCAAAACAAATTATTCATACGTACATATGTGGATATCTTCCAGCTTACAAATATAAATGGCAAAATATACAAATGAAATACTGAAAATAATAATAATAATAATAATAATAATAATAATAATAATAATAATAATAATAATAATAATAAATCGAATACTGGCAATAATATCTCTAACTTCTACATATAATTCGGGGGTGTTATATATATGTACTATCACAAGGTACCAGAATGTTTTCCCTCAGGGGTTGTTTAATGTGACTGTAAATTATCCGACACGAGACTGACGTATTTGAGTACCTACAAATACCATCGAACTGAGCCAGGATCGAACCTACCAAGTCGGGGTCAGAAGGCCAGCGCTCTACTGTCCGAGCTACTCATCCCGGTGTTATTATTATTAATATTATTACAATTTGCTTTACGTTGCACCGACATAGATAGGTCTTATGGCAACGATGGGCTAGGAGTGGTCTTAATTAAGGTGCAGCTTCAGAATTTGCCTGGTGTGAAAATGGGAAACCGAAGAAAACCACCTTCAGGGCTGCCGGTAGTGGGCTTGGAACCCACTATATCCTGGATGCAAGCTAACAGTTGCACGTCCCTAACCGCACGGCCAACTTGCCTGGTGTTATTATTATTATTATTATTATTATTATTATTATTATTATTATTATTATTATTATATTCAAAATGGAAGAAATTGAAGAATCATCCTCTACTCAAAACTTCCATTTTTCCTACTCCTACACTTCCAAAGCACATAGTCAACATCTGTTTATTTTATTGTTGCGAACATAATCCAGAATATTTTCGACAAGTAGAGTAAGGAAATTAATATACCTTTCTGACTTACGCGTAGTTCCTTGACCTTTGAAGTAGAGAGTTGAATCCCCTTCCTGCTACGTAAGCAGGTTGGAGAAGAGAAACTGCCGGGGGGTAACAAGAGATAACCTACTGAAAACCCACGAAACAATCCCTCCAGAGACTATCTATCGTTAAGCAGCTCTAAAGCCCGCTTTACATTGTTCTACGGAGCTCACAGTTTATTACCTAGCAAGTCCGGTGCTGTGATAGATATTATACTATTTACAGCTCTCAGCATGATAAGAGCTTTTGAATCGCCCGCTCACGCGTCGCTTGTGTGAACATTTAGGCAGAGGACTAAAATCTGTGTGAACTAATTTTCCAACTGTGATAATGAGAAGATGACCTAGATTTAGAGTTACAACCATTAACCGGCCCTGCATGAAAGTGTATGCCGAGTATTCACTGAGCACGTTGCCTACGAGGTACGGGTCATAAAGCTGTAAGGTGAAAACGGGTTGAATACCTTTTATGACAATACCTATATTTCAAAAACTGAAGATGTTACAGAAATGAAAATTGGTATTTGCAGTCTCTTTTAAGAATAAAGAAACACGCATTTTTTGGAAAATATATTTAATGGGGGGGGGTGTTGTGAACGACTGTGAGAAAAACGGGTGAGTTATAAAAATGCGTATATCTATATATATAAAATAACATGTCCTGACCGACTGATTGACTGACTGACTGACTCATCATCGCCGAGCTAAAGCTACTGGACATAAAGAAATGAAATTTTGGGGATACATTTATATTAGGTTGTAGGTGTTCACTAAGGGAGGATTTTTGGATATTCCGTAGCTAAGGGAGTGAAAAGGGAGGGGATTTTTAAAATGAGGATATCTGTACTTCTAAAACGTAAAAGTTCACAGATGTAAAAATTGGTATTTGGAATATCCTTTAAAGACAAAGGAACACGTATTATTTACTTTCCGAAAAATCCCATAAAAGGGGGTGAAACAGGGGAAAAATGGGTTGGACAACTTTTATGAGGAGACTTACATCTCAAAAACTGAAGATGTCACAACACGAAAATTGGTATTTAGAATCTCCTTTTAAAATAAAGAAAGACGTATTTATGTGTTTTTGGACAATCGGAAGATTAGGAGGTGACCAGGAGTGACAAACAGGGTGAATATTTAAAAAGACTATATCTGCAAATTATCTCAGATACGTAACATATTACAGATTTGAAATCTGGTATTTGGAATTTCCTGTAAAAGTAAAGAAAAATAAATATTTTTTTCGGAAACTCAACTTAAGGCGAAATTTTAAAATTAGCATATCTACAGTATATCTCAAATATTAACATGTTGCAGACGTGAAAATTGGTATATGGAATCCCAATTTAAATAAAGAAACACGCATTTGGGGGGAATCAACTTGGTATGATGGGGGGATGAGAAAAGGAGTTGAAATCCTTTTACGAGGATACTAATATCTCAAAAACTGAGGAAGTTACAGTCGTGAAATTGGTATTTGGAAGTTCTTTTAAAGGGACGGGTTCTGTTTGTTTTTGGAAAATACACTTGAGTGGGGAGTGTGAAAGGAAGTGAAAAAAATTGAATTCCTTTTCTGGAGAAAATTACATCGCAAAACTGAAAGTTACAGACATGGAAATTGGTATTTGCAATTTCCTTTATAAATAACAACGCATTTTTTGGACGGGGTAAACCAACTTAACGGGTTGGGTTGTAGTGAAAAAATGAGTTGAATTCTTTTCATGAGGATGCTTATATCTCAAAGACTGAAGTTGTTACAGACATGAAAATTTGTATTTGGAATTTTCTTTCAGAGTAAAGAAACACGTAATATTTTGTTTTGTCTTTGGAAAATCCCCTTAAGGGGGTGAATTAATTGAAAAATTATTTGAATTCTTTGTATGAGGATACTTATATGTCAAAACTAAAGACCGAGCTCGACAGCTGCAGTCGCTTAAGTGCGGCAAGTATCCAGTATTCGGGAGATAGTAGGTACGAACCCCACTGTCGGCAGCCCTCAAAATGGTTTTCCGTGGTTTCCCATTTTCACACCGGTCAAATGCTAGGGCTGTACCTTAATTAAGGCCACGGCCGCTTCCTTCCCACTCCTAGCCTTTCCCTGTCCCATCGTCGCCATAACAGCTATCTGTGTCGGTGCGACGTAAACCAACTAGCAAAAAAGCAAAAACTAAAGGTGTTACAGACGTGAAAAATCAGTATTTAGAACTCCTTTAAAAATAAAGAAACACGCATTTTGGGGGTGAAATAAACATGAGGACTGGGGCGGTGAAAACGGAGTTTAATTCCTTCTTATGAGGACACATGTATCTCATAAATTGAAAATGTTCCAATCGTGATAATTGGCATTTGGAAGCTCCTTTAAAAATAAAGAAGGAAGTGTTTTTGGTTTTCGGAAAATTTACTTAAGAGATAAAGGTGAAAGGAAGTGAAAATATTTAATTCTCTTTTGGAGAAGCTTATATCTCAAAAACTTAAGGTTTCACACGTGAAAATTTAAATTTTATATGGCCTTAAAAAATAAAGAGGCACGCATTTTTTGGTGGGGAGTGGATCCACTGAGGTGAAAAATTAGTTGAATTCTTTGCATGAGCATACTTTTAACCTATCTGAAAAACTAATGATGTTAAAGACGTCAAAACTCGTATTTGGAATTTCTCTTAAAAATAAGGAAGCACGCACTTTTCGGGAGGGGGAATCAACTTAACGAGTAGGAAGGGTGGGAATGGAAATGGACTTGAATTACTCTTATAAGGTTACTTATATCTCAAAACTGAAAATGTTGCAAACGTGAAAATTATTATTTGGAATCTTCTTCAAAAATAAAGAAACACGCATTTGTTTTGTCGGGAAATCGACGTAAGGGGTGTGGGGTTGAAAATAATTAAATAAGTAGTTGAAATATGTTTGTGAGGATTCGTTATCTTAAAAACTGAAGCCTTTACAGACATGAAAGTTGGTATTTTGAATTTTCTTTGAAAATAAAGCAACACATTCTTTTTGTTTTAGTGAAGTCCGCTTAAGGCGGGAGAGGGGCGGAAAGAAGTGGAGAAGAAAAGTTGAATTATTTTCATTAGTATACATTTATTTCAAACACTGAAGGTGTTACTGACGTACAGACATGTAAACTGGTATTTGGAATCTACTTAAAAGTAAAGAAACACGTATTTTTGTTTTCGGTAAATCCAGTAAATGAAATGGCATATGGCTTTTAGTGCCGGGAATACCCGAGAATAAGTTAGGCTCGCCAGATGCAGGGCTTTTGATTTGACGCCCATAGGCGAACTGCGCGTCATGATGAGGATGAAATGATGATGAAGACGACACATACACCCAGCCCCCGTGCCAGCGAAGTTAACCAATTATGGTTAAAATTCCTGACCCTGCCGGGAATCGAACCCGGGGACTCTGTGACTAAAGGCCAGCACGCTAACCATTTAGCCATGGAGCCGGACGGATAATCCAGTTAAGGGGCTGGAATGAACTAGAAAATCGGTTGAATTTTTAAAATGAGTAACGGTATATCTACATTATATGTCAAAAACTTAACGTGTTAGAGACAAGAAACTTGGTATTTGGAAAACCCTTTAAAAGTACAGGAACACGTATCTTTTTGTTTTCGGAGAAGTCACTTAACGGGGGATGAAAAGAAGTAAAATACTGTTGAATTATTTTTTGTGAGGATACTTATACCGTGTCTTAAAATTGAAGATTTTACAGACGTGAAAATTGATATTTGGAATCTCCTTTTAAAATAAAGAGCATGAATTTTTGTTTTTGCAAAATCCATTTAGATGGCGTTTGGGGAAGGACTGATCAACGGGTTGAATTCTTTTTAAGGGGATACTTATGTATATATCAAAAACTGAAGATGTTACACATGTGGAAATACGTATTGGGAATCTCCTTTTAAAACAAAGAAACATGTATTTTTTTTTTTTTGGAAAATCCACTTAGATGGCGTTGGGGGAAGGACTGATCAACGGGTTGAATACCTTTTAAGGGGATGCTTATGCATATATCAAAAACATAAGATGTTACAGGTGTGGGAATACGTATTTGGAATCTCCGTTTTAAACAAAGAAACATTTATTTATTTTTTCGACATGATAAAAGACTGTTTCTCACATGTACAGTTCTATGTCGCATGGTCGCCTTAGCCCCAAAATGTAATACCAAAAACATGGTTTACAAAGCATTTTTGGAGTAAATGAAACTACCTTTTTGAATGAGATTTTATACTTTAGGAATTTTCAGATAATGTTTTGGTACAATGCCGATGAAGGTTTATTTTGTTCAAATTACGAAATCCACGCGAGCGAGGCCGCGGGTAATTGCCAGTCTATATATGTATAAAATAGCATGTCCTGACTTACTGACTGATTCATCATCGCCGAGCCTAAACTACTGGGAATAAAGAAATGACATTTTCAGCGTACATTTTTATTACATTGTAGGTGCTCACTGACGGAGAATTTTGGGATATTCTACCAATAAAGGGGTGAAAAGGAGGGTGAAATTTTGAAATGAGTGTATCTATATCTGGAAAACTGAATAGTTAAGACTTAAAAATTGGGATTTGGAATCTGCTTTTAAATCAAAGAAACATGTATTTTTTGTTTTCAGGAAAATCCCGTTAAGGGGAAAGTGAAAAGTGGGTTGAATACGTTTTATATGGATGCTTATATCTCAAGAACTGAAGATGTTACAGTAATGAAAACTGGTATTTTTAATCTCCTTTAAAATTAAAGAAGCACGTATTTTATTGTTTTTGGAAGATCTACTTAAGAGGTGGTGAACAGAAGTACAAATTGGGTGAAATTTTAAAATGAGTGTATCTCAAAGAAGTACCATGTTAAAGACATGGTAATTGGTATTTTAATGTCTTTTAAAAATGAAAGTAACACGTATTTATTTGTTTTCGAAGAAAAACACTTTAGTTGGGGTGTGGAAAGGACTGAAAAAATGGTTGAATACGTTTTATGTGGATACATATATCTCAAAAACTGAAGATGTTACAGTACAGTCATGAAGAGGTTTACATTGAATTTCCTTTAAAAATAAAGAAACGCATATTTTTCTTTTTGGAAAACCTTCCTGGGGCGGGGTGAAAAGTACTGGCAAAGGGGGTTGAATTTTAAGAAATGTGTATATCTCAATAACGTAATATGTTACAGGAATGAAAATTGGTTATTTGAATTTCTTTTAAATATAAAGTAACACATACATTTTGTTTTCGGTTAAATCAATATGGGAGCGGGGGTTAAAAGACTGAAAGAGTAGTTGAATTATTTTTATACTAGTGTCTCAAAATCTGAAGATATTACAGACATGAAAATTTGTATTTGGAATCTTCTTTAAAAAATAAATAAATAAATACGTATTCTTTTGTTTTCGGAAAATACAATTAAGGGTGGGTAAATGAATTGAAAAATTAGCCTAATTCTTTGTATGAGGATAATTATATCAGAAAAACGAAGAATGTTACGGACGTGAAAATTGGTATTTGGAATCTCCTTTAAGAATAAAGAAATATGCATTTTTTGTTCGGGGGAGGAGGGAATCAACTTAAGGCTGTGTACAAGGAGTTGAATTTTTGTATGAGGAAATCAAATTACAAGTGGACTTACAACTATACACCGCTAAGGGGTTTAGACTGTGGTATGAGGAATGATGAAAAAATATACCTTTATATAAAAATGTTTGAATTACGAAGTTAAAATATCAAATGATATCCTAGATGTTAACTAACAAATGGTTTAAAACAAATTCAACCCCTCAGAGAGTTACATTGGGATTAAGATCCGAAAATAAATATATGAATACCTTCTTCCGAACGGTTTATCATACAAAGGCAAAATTCAAAATATCGGTATATATTTTAAATCCTATGTATGAAATAAGAAATATTTGTAAACGTTCAACCACTAAAGTGTCAAATTATGTTAGCTCAATAAACTAAATTATTCATCCCTCCTAAACCGTTTGGCGTACACGGTTGTCATTTTACGAGAAGGGTCTTCTTTTATGTCCTAAGGGTAATATACTATATACTTCGAAACATTTCTGCCCTGAGAGGTATAGATGGTAGTTCACTCTCAAAAACACAATATCAGTAGTATAATACAGGGATTCGGCGGCCACCACCACCACAGGCTCCCAGAGGCCTCCTCCACCACCACCACAGCCAGAGGCCTCCGAGAGGCCTCCTCCTCCACCACCAGAGCCAGAGGCCTGACAGAGGTCTCCTCCACCACCCGCAGGAAATTTGAATTTGTAAACAAAGCCACGTGCTTTTTGACAGCTGTCATCGACAACAACGCATCGCTAACCTCAGTACTGCCATCTTGACGGGCCTAAACCTCAGTAGTACCAACTTAACCTAACTAGCGCGAGGTAAACAAAGCCACGTGTTTTTTGACAGCCACGTGCTTTTTGACAGACAACAACGCATCGCTAACCTCAGTACTGCCATCTTGACGGGCCTAAACCTCAGTAGTACCAACTTAACCTAACTAGCGCGTGGTAAACAAAGCCACGTGCTTTTTGACAGCCACGCGCTTTTTTGATAGCTGTCATCCGCCATCTTTAAACCACAGAGCACTGTGCTGCCCTCTTTATCGCAGTAGCTGCAAATTCGTCACCTATCATCCGCAGTGCTGCCATCTTAACGGGCCTAAACTTTAGTGCTACCAACTTAACCTCACTAGCGCGAGATTAGAATCGGTAAACAAATCCACGTGCTTTTTTGACAGCTGCCATCCGCCATCTTTAATCTATAGAGCACAGTGGTGCTCTCTTTAGCCACTTACCTTTGAAATGTGGTGGCGGATAATTTGAAAAATGCTTTTTGACAGCAGCCATTTTTGAGCACCGTGCTGCCCTCTTTAGCTAGATACCTTTGAAATGTGGTGGCAGGCAATTCCACATGACAGCAGCCATCTTTAATCAAGAGAGCACCGTGCTGCCCTCTATGTGGTGGCGGCAAATTCTACATGCTCTTGTTTGGAAACAAACTCACGCGCTTTTTTGACAGCCGTCATCCGCCATCTTTAATCAACAGAGCACAGTGCTGCCCTCTTTAGTTTGAAATATGGTGGTGGCAAATTCCACTTGCTCTTGTTTGGAAACAAAGCAATGTGCTTTTTGATAGCTGCCATCCGCCATCTTTAATCAATAGAGCACTGTGGTGCTATCATGCGGGCAATTTCGTCAGCTGTCATCCGCCATCTTTAATCCACAGAGCACCGTGCTGCCCTCTATGTGGTGGCGGCAATTTGAAAAGTTCTGTTAGCTGTCATCCGCCATCTTTAATCAAGAGCGCACCGTGCTGCCATCTTCAGCTAGATAGCTTTGAAATGTGGTGGCGGCAAATTGAAAAATTCCACGTGCTCCTGTTTGGAAACAAAGCCACGTGCTTTTCTCTGACAGCTGTCATCCACCATCTTTAATCAATAGAGCACTGTGCTGCAATTATGCGGTCAATTTCATCAGCTGTCATCCGCCATCTTTAATCTACAAAGCACGGTGCTGCCCTCTGTAGTAGCGGGCAATTTTAAAAGTTCTGTTAGCTGTCATCCGCCATCTTTAATCAAGAGAGAACCGTGCTGCCATCCTTAGCTAGATACCTTTGAAATGTGGTGGCGACAAATTGAAAAATTCCACGTGCTCCTGTTTAGTAAACAAAGCCACGTGCTTTTTTGTCAGCTGTCATCCGCCATCTTACATCGCAAACCTCAGTGCTACACTCTTTAGTTGAAATATGGTGGCGGATAATTTAAAAAGAAAAATTCTACAGCAGCCATCTCTCGACGCTAATTGCACAAGATGGTGGCTATACATGACTCCTTAAAGGTGCTTATGCAAGATGGCCGCTATACATAGGTTCTTATGAGACTCCCTTGGGATGCTTGCGCAAGATGGCGGTTATACATGGCTCCTTATGAGATGCCCTAGGGATGCTTGCGCAAGATGGCGGTTGCTCTTATGAGGCGGCTTAAGGGTCCTTGCACAAGATGGCTAGAGACGCCCTAAGGATGCTTGCGTAAGATGGCGGACACAAGATGGCGGCTATACACGTCTCCTTATGAGACTCCTTAAGGGTGCTTGCGCAAGATGGCTGCTGCTCTTATGAAGAAAGCTAGCTTAGAGGCTAACGCGTCGTGCTAGTTCGATTCATTAAATTTGGGGCTTAATGCAAAATGTTAAATATCTCGAAAGCGGTGCATCGTAGAGCAAAACGGACAAACATTTTTCTGCCCAGTACCTCGGCTCGCAGTACGAGGAACAAGAAAAACATAGTCTAATGATGAGATCAACGGTTCGGTTCCTACTTAGGCCCTTTGGCATTCACTCTGTTTTAGCTTGTATTGAAGCAAGTCTTCGTAACAGGATCAGGTTTAGCTATAGTAGAGAGTATAACGTGCCGTGCATATTCGATTCATTAAATTTGGGGCTTAAATGCAAAATGTTAAATATCTCGAAAAAGGTGCATCGTAGAGCAAAACCTGATACCTAGGTTTGCAGTATCAGGAACATGATAGCATAAGAAAAACATAGTCTAATGATGAGATCGACGGTTCGATCCCTACTTAGGCCCTTTGTCATTGGCAGCTATCTAATTCTACAAGATGGGGGCTATACATAGCTTCTTATGAGGCAGCTTAAGAGCGCTTGCACAAGATGGCTGCTGCTCTTATGAGACGCCCTAGGGGTGCTTGCGTAAGGTAGCAGCGACAAGACGGTGACTATACACAGCTCCTTATGATACGGTCTAGAGGTGCTCACACAAGATGGTGGCTGCTCTGATGAAGAAAGCTAGCTTTGCATCGTGCAGGTATCTTTACAGCACTAAACCTCATACCTTTGAAATGTGGTGGCGGGTAATTTGAAAAATTCTACGTGCTTTTTCTTAACAGCAGCTATCTTTAAACAATAGCGGCTATACATAAGCTGTTAAGGCCTCCTCTTATGTCAAGGCATAGCTATATCGAACAAGTTTAAACCTGCATCGGGATAGCTAGAGTAAGCCCGTGCTGCAGTGATGACGTCATTATGCATGTTTAGACTTGCAAATCACTAAAGAAACATAACAAGACTAGAATCGAACACTGCACTCTATGCCGTTAACTTTATCATGTGATCGGAACATTGATTGAAGTGTTTAGAACACTAAATAAGTGATCAAGACTATAATAGAACACTGTACTCGATACAACGTGTGTTTAGAACATGTCAGGGGATACCTTTGTTCTAAGAAGATTAGATTACCGCACATTCCTTGTAGGGCTAATAGGCTAAAGGGCTAATGGGCTAAAGGGCTAAAGGGCTAATGGGCTAAAGGGCTAGGGTGCCTCTCCTCTCTTTATCCGGGCTTGAGACCGGCTCTACAACTAGAGGCGGAGTTAACACCCTAAGGAAGGGAGAATGTTGGGAAATAATCTATACGAATATAGCTACTCGATCGATTATATACTACAGATGGATGACTTAGGTGAGGGTAAGCGCTTACTTAATAATACCTACACGACGTAATTCATACTCTATTTCAAAAATATCTTCTTTGTACTGTGTGTAACCAGCATCATGATAGGCTCTTAGCAGTTGTAAACGTTTTACGAGTACGTTGGGGTCTTTACAGTAGCTTATATCTACATAGGGTAACAGAGGCTTGTTGTGAACTTTGAGTCTATATGCAGACAGTTGATGTGCAGGGACTTGTTTTGATGTAATACGTGCTTCAGCAGTAGCGTTTCTAGGTACAAACTTAACTTGTTTCGATAGCGATGAAGCGTTGAAATTTCCTTCTTCCTTACCTTGCATCTCTTCTTGAGATGTTTGCACTTCGACAGAACGTGTAGTAGGCTTAGGAAATGAAGTAAAATCATCAAGCTGTAATGGCAATGAATTTTCTTCTTCTTCTACTTTCCCTTTACTACTGTTTTGATCAACATCATTATCCTTATTATCATAATCATGATCTTGCCTCTCTTTATCTTGAAGTTTGTGCTTAGTAACAGAACTTGCAGCAGGCCTAGACAACAAGGGAGAATTAAAAATCTCTCGCAGAGGTGCACTTTTTAAACATAAATCAGTGTTCCCTGGAATATGGTTGAGCTCTTTGTATTTTGTTCCCGATGAAGCTACATTACACGCGGCTTCATGACGTTGAGCGTTGTATGCGTTCTTGAACTCTCTTCTACAATGTCTGCATTGAAAAATTGTCCTACATGATATCTCATTACGTCTCCTGTGATAGCTTCGGGAAAATGCTTTTCCATACTCTTCGCAAATATACCTAGAAATAGGTTTTTCCATGACGGACTTTTATCTTCTGCTAACAGATTCTTCTTTAAATCTACTCGACATTTGTTACTCTCTACTTCGATGATGCGAACAGCTTAGCGATTAACAGTAAACTAACACAAAAGCGTATAACCAAGGTAGCAACAGTAAGGTTTAAGCCCATCAAGATGGCAAGAGTGAGGTTAGCAACGTTCTGCTGTTGGATTTTAAATTCCGCGCTATAACATGCATAAGGTGGCAGCCTTGAGGTTTACTGCCGTAAAGATAAGGAAACACGCAAACACGTATTTGCGGGAGGGGTGGGGGGCGGGAATCAACTTGGTAGAGGGGGCATGCACTTCCGGAGGTGCATATGGCCCTGAGGTTCACTCAGCCTACACCAAGAATGAGTACCGGGTTAATTCCTGGGGGCAAACGCGGCTGGGCGTAGAGCTAACCACTCTACCTCATCACGTGCCGAGATTAACAATGGTGGAAGCCTTTACCTTCCACTCCTTCAAGGGCCTTCATGGTCTGTACGGAGGTGACTTTGCTTTGCTAAATGGGCTACACAACCCACTGTAAGTCATAGTGTATAATTTTGAAATACTTAAGGTCCGTGTGAATTTTTATATGGCGGTGTAGTAAAGTTAAGCTGGTAGTAAGCTCAACCTATAAGTGCTGTAATCCGTAGTGTTGAGCATTAAAAATACATAAGTTGTTTGTGAATTTGTGTATGCTAAATAATGAAGCTGGATTTAGAATGTTAAAATAGCAGTATATCTTGTAATATTTTCTTTACATGTAATTGCGTGTTGTACTCTTGTTGTAGTTGATGCTTTTGTTGCTGTTGATGTTGTGTGCCGGCCCCGTGGTGTAGAGACAGCGTGCCTGCCTCTCACCCGGAGGCCCCGGGTTCGATTCCCGGCCAGGTCAGGGATTTTTACCTGGACCTGAGGGCTAGTTCGAGGTCCACTCAGCCTGCGTGATAGAATTGAGGAGCTATCTGACGGTGAGGTAGCGGCCCCGGTCTAGAAAACCAAGAATAACGACCGAGAGGCTTCGTCGTGCTGACCACACGACACCTCGTAATCTGCAGGCCTTCGGGCTGAGCAGCGGTCGCTTGGTAGGCCAAGGTCCTTCAAGGGCTGTAGTGCGATGGGTTTTTTTTTGGTGGGGGGGCTAACAACTGTAAGTGATCATTGCCACCGGGATATTTCCCAATTGTGATGTGTTTGTTAATAATAATATACTGCTTATCATTTCATGAAGATCATTCTCTAAATCAATTGACAGTGAAAAGAGGTGTGATAATTAAAAGGCACTGAGGACATATTAAATTCCACTTGCAAATATTGACGGAAGAATGTCAGTGTGTTGAAACTGCCTGAATTGAAGTATGGACTTCGCAGGCAGGTGAGTGAAATTTCAACTAAATTTAGTTGCGCGTTTCATGCGAGGTCCGTCTCTTGCCACTTTTTGATGGATGCAGTATTTTTGTATGTCTCTCCTGACACAGACCAGGGCGAAATGTGGCTTCGACCAGAGTCCCATTCTCATTGATGGCTGTGACAGAATGAAATCTGCTGAGGTATGGGTGATGATGAATAATGACATTCGGAGTGCAACAAGTGTGTCTGGGTGTTATGAAAGGTGCTACTCATATGGCTAGTCGTTCTGCAATAGCAGTTTCTGTCACAGTAAGGAAAGCGGTGGCTAAATACCTCACTTCTCAGCCTGCGCAGTATGTCATTTTGGTGCCACCATCGCTTTCTGTGGCTTCCCTATAACCGCATCAATTTTGATGGTGCTGTTTAAGGATCCAACCAAACTTTGGACTGATGACCTAACAACAACATTAGGAGTAGCAACGACACAAAGCAACGGTTAAGTAATTATGACTGTGTGTGTGTTAATTGCTTGCCTTCCTTAGTAAATCATCGCTGAGGAAGCAATACCGTTTATCTAGCAATGCTCTTCCTATCCGTTATAGTCCGTAAGACTGGTCACACCTCTCAGCTACATACTGATATGCAGTCCATCAGAACAATTTTCGTTGGGTTCATTTTCCTAAGCTAATGCGTAAAAGAAAATAAACCTTAAGTACATCATACTGTAGGATTGAAGAGCCTGCGTGGCTCAGACGGTAGTGCGTCGGCCTCTCACCGCTGGATACCGTGATTCAAATCCCGGTCATTCCAAGTGACATTTGTGCTGTACAAAGCGGAGGTGGGACACGTTTACCTCCGGGTACTCCGGTTTTCCCTGTCATCCTTAATTCCAGAAACACTCTCCGTTCTCATTTCATAGCATCTATCAGTCATTAATATACATCCCTGACCGGGTCAATGACTTCAAAACAGGTTGTAGGTTTTCATTTTCATTTTCACTGTAAGACTGACTAAATACGCAATACAGACATACATTCCTACGGTAAGGTACAGTAAAGTTCATTTTACTTTACACGTACGCAGAGGAAAATGAACACAACAAAAATTATTCTGAGGTACTGCGAATCTAAATGCGACTGAGAGGCGTGACCAGTCTCAAGGGGAATAATGGATAGGAAGAGCATCGTCAGATACGCAGTATTGCTTCCTCGGCCACGATACGTTTGTGCTCATTTTACATTTGATACATAGAAAATGAGTTTTGATCTGACGTACAGACCGAAATCGTTGCAACGTAATTTAATCATAGGGTATTTCCTTTAACACTAGATAATAACTGAGCTTGAAAGCAACTCACAAGATAGAATATTAGATCAAATACATTGTCGGAACAACTGTAGTAGGAGATGAATCCAAATAGACTATACAGTCCATCTGGTCTAGCAGAAAACACGTCGCAATTTGAGCATAAAATTGTCATTGTCGTTCTTCGCTGAAATCGTTTTTCTTATTTCTCACAGACAAATAGTGCAATATTACCTCCTGCAAGACCATGCATATTTCCTTCACGCTTCTAGTCCGTATTCTGGCGAATTCCGAAAACACTCAATAGAAAATAAATAATGTAATATACGGTAGGTTTTCAGACAGAATCGTGACACAATCAAAGAAAACACAGTGTGGTTTACCATGAGTTCTGAAACTCCAGTATAGTAGAGATCAAATCAGTTTCCGTTTCACAAAAGGGACGAAATGCCCCACTTGGCTCAAGGAAGAGTAGAACACCATTGAACCTGGAATGACAAGTTCAGAACACATGGCAAGCAGTCACGAAAGAAGGCCTTCTCCATGACGACATCCATTATATAGGCTCCCACTCGATAGACCGGCACCCATAATTAGACGGATTGTTTCCTCGTCACTATATGCTACAAAGTCAAGAGAGCCTGACAGAGCATCAAGCAAAGAGGACAGATAAGGTAGTCTGTTGTGTAGCATGTGACTTTTGGTGACTTCTAGGGTACCGTACTGGCAATTATACGATGTTCAAGGGTGTATTTTAAACTCACCTTAGAGCAGAGTTGCACAAGATCAACGCTCGCTGAACTGGCTGACGTTTCGCGAGTGGAAAATGGTGCGTAGGTCGCAGAACACACAATCGTTATCAATACTTCAGCTGGAGCAAGGTGAACGGGGATGGGTGTGGTCCCGACGATTGTCAGAGCGGAATGGCTGCCGGATAAGTGGAGTGCTGATTTTACGGTACCTGTTAACCCTAGAACTGCGGACCGTCTTTCTGGAAGACGGTGCACTGTTTCGTCATGTGCGATCGTCTTTCTGAGAGACGGTGTCGTTCTTCCGCCGTAGTTTTTTAATTGGTCACCAGATGGCAATAATATAGATCAGCTGAATACTTATACTTTTATCTTCAATATTGAAAGTCTTTGAAACACAAACATCGGTCTGGACAAGTTTATTTAGCTGTAGAAGTGAAAGTACTTTTACATGTTCTTAGAATCAAGATGGCAGCCCGCTTTGTTGACGATTCTGAAATCAAGCGCTCGATTTTCGAAGATCTTAGTGACAATACTGATGGTAACAGTGGTTATTGTTTTAATTCCGACGAGAAAATTATTCCTAAAATTAGTGAAAGTGACAGCGAAGTACAAGGTGCCTTGGAAGTAATGGGAATTTCCGATGACCGGTATGATCTTCAAGTCAGTGCAGGTTATGTTATTATCGGCAGTACGTCAATATTTGAAGAAACCAGCGAAGGGATAGGTGTGAACTGTTGATATTTTTGTAGATTGTTATAAGGAAATTGATTACAACACAGGAAAGAAGAAATTGACCTAAAGAAAATTAAGATAAGCTGTAGGTTCGAAATTTGTGAAAAGAACTCAAATTCGTTTCGATGAAAATTTGAGTTTTACTTTGCAAACGAAACGAAAAGTGGATAAATGTAGAGGAATACGTAAGAAGATACTTGTTCGTTTCAGAATATCATGTTTCAGAAATAAATTATCTATCACAAATTCCTTTATTTGAGCCAAATATTTCAACAGTTTCCTTTGTCTAAAAAAAATTTTAATTGCATATTACGATAGTTAGAAATCGTGGCAATATTTTTCATTATTTGTATTATCTTCATTTAGATCAGTCTTTTAGCTTTCTATTGGTATATAATATGGATTTATTAGGATTAATATGTGATTACAGGCATGATTTTATTTTCATGGTGTATTTTGAGGAAAATAACTGCAGCATTTGACAGAAAAACCTGCAGCAGTTCTAGGGTTAAATAACTGAACGAATGGGCGATCACGTGCATGCCAAAAATTAAGTGTTCTTATTTCAATTGTACAGAGCGTTTGGGAGGTAGGTGCTGATATTATTTTCTGATGGTTATTGGCTGGGTTCTGAATATATCTGACATAAGCTAAGAAATGAAGTTGAGAATATGATGTTTCTGGCTTAGGTAGTATTTAATGATGCACATTACAATATTTTTCCATTGTGAAAACGTTCGCTTCTTGTGCGTAAAAAGTTTTTATACAACTTACGCAGGCATACTACCCGAAGCAGCAGTACAGTTATATATTTCAAGTTGTTTCTTGCACATTAGACGTACATACGCCCTGCAGTCGCAGTGACATGGTGTGTACCGCTGCAATGTAGTGATCTTACATATTACTGCTTGAAGAATGGTACGGCGAGTGGTATAAACCGAGGGGCAAATGTTGTTACTACCTACCTCGCAAACATCGCACTCCACTTCAAACTCAGTCCCCGGTCAAACCAATCTTTCTATCTTTATTAATCTGTTTACCCTCCAGGATTGGCTTTTACCTCGGGCTCAGCGAGTGATCCCACCTCTACCGCCTCAAGGGCAGTGTCCTGGAGTGTGAGACATTGTGTCGGGGCATACAACTGGGGAGAATGATCAGCACCTCGTCCAGGCGGCCTCACCTGCTACGCTGAAGAGGGGCTTTGGTGGGGGATGGAAAGATCGGAAGGGATAGTCAAGGGAGAGGGAAGGAAGCGGCCGTAGCCTTAAGTTAGGTACCATCCCGGCATTTGCCTGGAGGAGAAGTGGTAAACCACGGGAAACCATTTCCAGTATGGCTGAGGTGTGAAACGAACCCACCTCTACTCAGTTGACCTCCCGAGGCTGAGTGGACTCCGTTCCAGCCCTCGAACCACATTTCAAATTTCGTGGCAGAGCCGGGAATTGAACCCAGGCCTCCGGGGGTGGCAGCTAATCACAATAACCACTACGCCACAGAGGCGGACTAGTCAAACCATTCGCTAAATTAAAAAGAACTTTATGAATTGCAGGCATTCATCCCTACCTTCCGTAAGGTTGCAGTCTATAGGCTATACTCGAAGTGAATTCTAGGTCTGTGTTATCGATATAACATTAAGTGAATTATACGAATACAAATCTTGTAACAAACAACTGAATCTCTGTAGGGTAAACAGGATAACTCAAATTAAAAATATCTTAATGATATTCAGGCTGTTTCGTGATGCACGGTAAATGTGTTTGTTTGGTGCGGGTAAGCCCAAAGTCACAAAATTACATGATGAGAATCGTTGATTCAAACGTGGTATGGTCTGTAATATGGAGGGAAGAGCGCCCCTTCGTTGGACTAATTAGTGGAAAACAAGGATGCAGAATCTCAAAGCTCACTGCCACTAAACTGTTTACGTGGAGCTGATATTCTTAGATGTGATAACGATTTTCCAAGCAAATATAATCCAAGAGCTGAGACTGGAAGGGTGTGTTTATGTGGGGAGAAACGTTTGGATGAATGGATGACACAAACACTCTGTTGATCTGTATTCAGCTCGTTACGGTTAGATCGGCGTTTCTTCAATTTTAATTCTTCGCTCGAGTCATCACGCTGCAGAGTCCCAAACGACAATGAATGGTGTACAGTTTGACCCATGAGCTGTGTTACGGTGATGTATATTGTGAGCTACGCATTGTTAAGTAACTGGGAAAGACCTAGGAATCCAGTTCAGATATGAGTGATGAGTGTATTCTGAATCGTTTGTATATTTAGGTACTGTGTCCATGTGTGGACGTCAGAACCAATATCAGTTACTCAAACTGAGCTACAATGATCAGCGGGATATCGGCTAGAACTAACACCTACACTACAACATGTTAATGACAGTTCTAGACTTGTTGTGATAATAGGTTTCTGAGGAAAGGATTGTGATTTGTTTTTAAAATTTCGTACGTATCGGAAACCGCAGCTTGCTACAGAAAAAACCGCTTCATTCTTCGCTTTCGTGCGATTCAGTGAAATACCGGGCGAGTTGACCGTGCGGTTAGGACCGCGCAGCTGTGAGCCTGCACCCGGGAGATAGTGGGTTCGAACCCCACTGAAGGCAGCCCTGAAGATGGTTTCCCGTGGTTTCCCATTTTCACACCAGGCAAATGCTAGTTCTATACGTTAATTAAGGCCACGGCCGCTTTCTTCCCATTCCTAGGCCTTTCCTGACCCATCGTCACCATAAGACCTATCTCTGTCGGTGCGACGTAAAGAAACTAGCAAAAGAAAGATTCAGTGAAATGCTTCAAAACTACAATTACCTAAAAATATACATATTCGCTAATGCAAATTTAGCTGCTCATATGAGCTATTAAATTCAGTGTCATGCTTACCCCTGAGGAATGTCCAATATTTTTTCTCTAGTTACTATAAGGTAAGCTTTCGGTAAAGCTGGAATAGGAAACAGGTGGGACCGAAAAGGCGGCAGCGAATGCGATAGAGATAACTGAGTGACGATAACAGAAGAGGGCAGGCCTCGATCCCGTACCAGGCGATAATACAGCGGGGGCAAAAATCGTGGACAGCCAACATTCCGCACAGAAATTTTATGCGGGAAGCCAGCCTAACGGGACGAAGAGGTGTGGAGAGATTAAATTATCATCATCAAATTATACTATGATTAGGAGAACAAATGACACCACTTGCATCTTTGAAATTATGCAGAGAGATTGTCCGGAAGGGGTATGCTAAATATCCCGTGGAATTTAAATTACGCAGTAGTGTCTCTATCACATAAAGAAAGCGTCCCCACGCGACACACTGAACACGTGGCCTGTCGCGGGGAGTCCCGCAATTGCTTAAGAGGCAGGGATCATGCTATGGATATTGCAAGATAGTTTACGAGTGGATCAGCTTCTGCAGACAATCGAGATTCATGGAATACCTTTAGCTACCTCTCGAGCGCACTGCTTCACTGATATTCGCGATATCAATGGAATAGATTGATATCCTCTCCGGGAGGAGTCTACGGTCAGCCGTCTTGTGTTAGTCTTAATAAATAGACCAACAGCAGGCGCACTCCAGTTCAGTCGGGAAATAGTCTTGGAGCTTACTTCACGTCACTCGTCACAAGAATATGCTTCTTTTTTGCGGGAATGATTTGAATGATATAAGCTCATATTGGGAAAACAGTACACAAGTGTATGTGTTTGAGAGTGATCAAATATGGAATAAGTTCTAAAACTTTTAAAACGGATTGTGATATTTTTTTTATAGATAACAGGGCATAGCATCTGCGCGTGACGGTAGCCCTGAGATCACTATCAAGGGTGATTGTAACATTAAGTTCATGAGTGGATAATATTATGTGGTTGTGTAACAGTGTCTTTAGTGGAGGACGAGAGATTCAATCATGTTCCAAGAAACAGCTACCCAGCTCTGGACCCTTGGTATACCAGTGACGATCGTTGCTGATATGGAGGTCTAAAGTCTCCCAGCATGGGCCCAACCTGAGGCTTCAACGGAGGGCATCATGGAAATATTCATATAAGTGCATTCCGATTTTAGTAATTATGAATGCGTATCTTGTAAATGTCAATAGTAGATTAGGATGTATTTAAAAAGAAAAGAAAAATTATATTTAAGGGCTTAGCGTAGGAAGTTTGTTGAGTGAGTTAATGTTATTGATTTGCTAGAAATCATGGTGGAGTCGGTGTAATTAATCCACTTTCACCATTGGGTTATAGTAATCGCGTAATTCATTTTGGTAGCAGGTTAGATGTACGGTTCTTATTATTTTTTGGGAATAGACACTTTATAAGTTACTTTGTGAGTGCATTAGGTTAAAGATTAAAATGATGGAATATATATACTAGGCCTATAGTCACTGCATGTAAATAGAGAAAAATTAATGCAGTTATTTCCTCTAGATGTAGGTATGCACTCAATACATTTTCCTTTAAATGTCAAATTAGTAGTAGATTTATAGCATACGGTCTTTGGATACAGATATGAGTAGTATAATTGGATGGTTCTGCCGCCGCCTCCTCCTCCGGCTCTTGGGAGAGGCCACCTCCTCCCGCGGGAAATTTGAATTTTGGCGCGAGATTTGAATTTGTAAACAAAGCCACGTGCTTCTTGACAGCTGTCATCGACAACAACGCATCGCTAACCTCACTGCTGCCATCTTGACGAGCCTAAACCTCAGTGGTACCAACTTAACCTAACTAGCGCGAGATTGAATTTGTAAACAAATCCACGTGTTTTTGACAGCCACGTGCTTTTTGACAGACAACAACGCATCGCTAACCTCAGTACTGCCATCTTGACGGGCCTAAACCTCAGTGCTACCAACTTAACCTCACTAGAGCGAGATTTGAATTTGTAAACAAATCCACGTGCTTTTTTGACACCTGTCATCCGCCATCTGTAAACTACAGAGCACTGTGCTGCCCTCTTTATCGCAGTAGCTGCAAATTCGTCACCTGTCATCCGCAGTGCTGCCATCTTAACGGGCCTAAACCTTAGTGCTACCAACTTAACCTCACTAGCGCGAGATTTGAATCCGTAAACAAATCCACGTGCTTTTTTGACAGCTGTCATCCGCCATCTTTAATCTATAGAGCACAGTATTGCCCTCCTTAGCTACTTACCTTTGAAATGTGGTGGCGGATAATTTGAAAAATGCTTTTTGACAGCAGCCATCTTTGAGCACCGTGCTGCCCTCTTTAGCTAGATACCATTGAAATGTGGTGGCAGGCAATTCCACGTGACAGCAGCCATCTTTGAGCACAGTGCTGCCCTCTTTGTAGCGGTGGCAAATTCCACGTGCTCTTGTTTGGAAACAAACTCACGTGCTTTTTTTCTGATAGCTGGCGGATGACAGCTGTCAAAAAAGCACGTGGCTTTGTTTCCAAACAAGAGCACATAGAATTTTTCAAATTGCCGCCACCACATTTTAAAGGTATCTAGCTAAAGAGTGCAGCACTGAGGTTTGTGACGCAAGATGGCGGATGGCGGTGGCTTTGTTTACAAATTCAAATCTCTCGCCAAAATTCTAATCTCCCGCCAAAATTCAAATTTCCCGCGGGAGGAGGAGCTCTCTCCCGAGAGCCGGAGGAGGAGGAGGCGGCAGAACCATCCAATTATACTACTGATATGGTGTATGTTGTACGATGAACAACGCTGGGATTTGAATCTATAACCTCCAATTAGATAGGGTTTCCGTAAGGATGCATTTTATGTTAATTCTTCTATTCCCCTGCATTTTAAAGAAGTACGTTTCTTATATGACTAATTATTGAGTTTAAAAGCATTGTTTTCTTTGTTATTCATCGCCGTGCTCAGGTCACGAACCCAAGTCTATATTGCTTGAGTATGTGTCAATGTGAATTAAGTAGTGAGAAGATCCCTGTTAATGTGATAATTATTTAAAATTGTGATTTGCTGTCTTACCAAAGGGTAGTGCTACGGTTATATTATTTTAAATTTTAAATTTGAAAAGCATGTGATTTGTTTCCAATAGAATGAGAAGTTTAGAATACTGTGTACGGTCACACAGGGATTTTAGGGAAGGAAGTTGTGAGCGAAGGAAGACCGGTGGGCGTGATTACACTTTTATTTCGGCTGTCACTCTGAAATGTGCGGCCGAGGGGAGACTGTATTACAGTAAAGACAGACCCGTGACCAGGATCGTATTCTCTGTCACAAGGAGAGGTAAATGCATTATGTTCGTGTCGTATACAAAAAAAAATGTTCGGCAGTAGGGCCAGGTAATTAATTAATGAATTTAGGTGATAGGATCCCTTTGCAAATAAAATAGATAGGGTTTTTCTTTCAGCAACCTGCTACGATACCAGAAGACCCATGATTCGAATCCCAGCATAAATGAAATTGAATCGCCCGGGTTCCTTTCACCTGGACAGATATATTCATACAGCCAGTGCTTGAATGTGTATTTTTCTTTTAATTGTTTTCCTTTGTGTTTTTTGACTGCTTATACAAGTGATCTGATAATGTGTTATTGAGTAAATTCTGACTCTACTCACGTAATGATGTTGGGTTCGTATTTCTCTGTCGCGAGTAGGGGACTACTCTATTATGTCAAAAATTTCATTTCTTTTTTTGTTTTGTTTTACCCCTGGAGGGTAAACAGATAAAGAAGAAGAAGAAGAAGATTTATGTCTGTCCTACATGCTAATTCATGACAGAAGCCGGGGTATGGGAATATTGTCCCGCAGGAGTTCTTCACCGCCTCTGTAGTGTTGTGGTTAGTGTGATTAGCTGCCACCCCCAGAGACCCGGGTTCGATTCCCGGTTCTGCCAAGAAATTTGAAAAGTGGTACGAGGGCTGGCATGGGGTCAACTCAGGCTCGGTAGTTCAACTGAGTAGAGGAGGTTTCGATTCCCTCCTCAGCCATCCACGAAGTGGTTTTCTGTGGTCTCCCACGTCTAAATGTCCCGATGGTACCTAACTTAAGACCACGGCCGCTTCCTTCCCTCTTCCCTGTCTATCCCTTCCAGTATTCCCATTCCGCGACAAGGCCCCTCTTAAGCATAGCAGGTGGGGCTGCCTGGGCGCGGTACTGGTCCTCCTCCCCAGTTTTATCCGCCAGCCAATGTCTCACGCTCCAGGACACTGCACTTGAGGCGGTAGAGGTTGGATTCATCGCTGATTCCGAGGGAAAAACCAACCCTGGAGGGTAAACAGATTAATAAAGGAAGAAAGTAGTTCTTTAACGTTCTGGAAGCCAACGACATGGAATTGTTATCATTGAAATAGTCTTTACTATACAGAATAGTGGCAGAACACATTGAACACACTGTGATAAAAGTATACGTGATTCGACTGAGGGTTATCACATTACTCTGTGTTTCGTGGTGTACGTTCTGGTTATTACATGCATTATTCTGGTTTTTGTGTTGTACGTTTTGGTCGTTGAATATTGCAGCCCAGTTCTCTGTTGTGAAGGTATCTTCACAGGAATAAGGTTGGTGGGGGTAATAAAGTGGAATAAATCATACTTTCACTCTGTAACGAGCCACCGGAGACCATGGGCCCCTTGTACCAAAAAACATTTCGAGTTATTTAGGAAAAACCTCCTGTATTTACAGGCTGCCACTAAGTACAAGGTAAAACAAATCAAGTTTTCTGTACAGTTCTATTAATTGAATAAAACACAGAAGGTACCCCTGAACGATTTCCGAATGTTCGTTGTTGGCGTTCGGCTTCACCCGGTATACATGCGTTCAGGGCTGATAATATAGTAGTTGGTCTTAAATGATCCTTTTCATGGAAACGATCTATTTGTTTATATACTTATATAAAGGCATCGATAGTCCAGAAGGAGACTTAACCCTAGAAGGCGTCCCTTTTCAGATTCATGCACACACATACCAGTACTTTTATGGCATTTTATTTTCCATTATGTTCAAATTATTACATTACTTGATGCGTCGTAAAATAAATAGTTTTAATTACATCTTACAAATGCGTCACACTCTTCACTAATATTTATTTCACATACCCGTCCCTGAGTCATAAGGACTAATCATTGAAGGTTAATGTGTCTTACCTAGCCGGGAATCGAACATGGAAGTCACTTGGGCCAAAGAAAAGCACGCTAACCATTTATCCAGGGAGCACACAGTGCCCAATTAAAATGCAGGAAGTACGTAAGTTGACTGAGAGTAGATTGAAAAGTATTGTCGAGGGATAACACTCCGCATGCGCATGATGTCCCGGTTCAAATTTCGAGGTAGGATTACGAGGCATGGACTGCATCGATTGATGACAATGCATCGAAAGCTCTCTATACACTTCCCAGCACTGCCTCGAGACGAAGACCGCATGAGCCTGACGTCACTATACGACATCGAGATAACATATGAGGCACGTACTGCAGCGGTTGCTCAGAATGCATCGAAAGCTTTGCATCACGCGGCCCATCACTACCATATGACGGCACAGTGCATAGGAAGTGAGCTGTGTTCTTCATCGAGATCGTCGGTCTTTGAATTATATTTGTAAGTGTTAAGGGGTGTTCTCTAGGGTTGATGTAAGGAATGTTTATACTTAGGCCCATGTTTGTGTGTCCATGTCATTTGTCTAGTAAGTGGTCGGCAAATGCATATTTTGTATTTTATTGAGGTGTTCTGGTGTTAGAGCTATTACTATTTGAAGAAGAGGTACAAGTAGACAACCATCCCCTTCTGATATGTCCTGTGCGCTTCGTTTTGAAATTTTAACTGGTTTGTCCAATGTAACATTTGTGAGTTCTACATGTTGATTATAGCCATAATTATATCATGAGTTCTACTCTTTGCGGCGAATGCCGTATTGTATGCCAATTTCCTGAATGCCTGAGAGTCAATTTATATATGCGTGTGGGTGTTTATTCCGAAATACGTTAGTGTGATTAATAGGCCTTGTTTCCACACGTACCTCCAACCAGCCTTACCGATTACCCATATGACTGGCTTGAAAAAATCAAAAGAATCAAACATTAGCCATTGAACGATGTTATGGCCTGGTGTGAAATGAAAATGGGGTTGAAAATAGGTATCACGTTATGAAATTGTGTATGATTGCAGTAAATAAAGAGATAAGTGTTATCTCTATGTAATACGATTTGAGACCCGACCTAGTGAGGGGACCACTTGATTTAGGGGAAGGTATGTAACTTGTCAATCGAATTGCGAGAAGCATGCAAGTGGGGAAAAAAGAAGTTGTTGCTGGGGAGGGCGAGTCTGTCAGACATTTCATGACCAAACTACAACGCTGCTCACGTATGGGCTAGATTTTGCATGAGCCTGTCCGGCTCCTTGACTGAATGATCAGTGTGCTGGTCTTTGGTTCAGAGGCCCTCCGGTACGATACATGGGTGGGCGGGAGTTTTTAACAGTTAATTTATCTGGCCCGGGATTGGGTGTTCGTTTTCGTCGCAATATATACCCTCATTTACCTGTAACACAACACGCTAACTACGGTTACAGAAGCACTCAAAATACGTAGCGAATTGGCTGCGCGGTTCGCGTCGAATAGTGATAATGGGTTGGATTCCCAATGTTGACAACCACGAAAATAGTTTTCATGGTTTACCATTCTCACAGCAGGCTAATACTGGGACCGAACATTCAAATAGGCCACCGTTACATTCCTTCTCAATCTTAGACTTTTCCTGTCCCATCCTCGCAATAAGACCTGTGCGACGTAAAACAAATAAAACTAACAACAGAAACACTCAATAGTGAATACATCCATCTACGATGGAGTTTCGTCGGGAATGGTATGCGACCGACAAAAAGGGCCAAATCCACATCAGGTGCCGACTCCAAAAAATGAGGAGAGGACCACGAAGGAGGAGTTCTATTGTTTGTTCTGTGTAACATGAACTGGAGTATTGAGTGCTTGTATTGTGCTTTTGGTTCCAAAGACTGAATCACAGTGGTAGTAATAGTGAATTTTATGTATATATTAAGTTCATGTTTCATGGTGTTAAACTATTTTACTGATAAGTATAGGACGGTGATTGGCCCATTGAATTCGTATTCGATCGTATAATTTATTTTTTTGCAGTTTGTTGATGGGACTTTGTACCAGTCTGGAGGGTGCTTTGCATGGTACGATAACATTATCAACATATATGGGTCAGTTTATTTGTGCCTGTGTTGTTTGTTTTCCTTGTAGATGTTCTCCAATGAAGACTTTTTGTGCGTAATGAAGGAATATATCGGCCGCAAGCTTTAAATAGGTAAGCCCATATTGTACCGGACAGGGGCATGAACCAAGGACTAGCGATCAAGTTGTCTGGCAGCGAGCACGCGGGATCTCGAAGCTTGCAACGCCATGGGCGTGGCAGGGATGTATTTCCCCCAAGCGGAGCTAGAGAATCCCTCCATGAAAGGAGGGATAAGTTATCTCGACCACATGTTGTTGGCGAGTGGGAGAGGTACACATTTTGGCAACGTAATCTGGGAACCATCTTTAATAATTAACGATTTTAATAATACTGCATTGTACAACGATTCAAAAGAGCTGTTCGAGATCTGTGAATTTATTTACTGTGTGTGACGTCCTCTATGGTGATAACTCTCTACTAAAGGAAGAAAGAGATGATTATATAACAGTGGAAGGTTACAGAGGAAATGTGTTAAATGTCTCGTCTCCCACATGACAAGGGATCTCCCGTGAGCGAGCCGAAATTTGAGGACAGTTATTGATTCATTAAAGGGGATTCTGCGATCAGATTTCATCCGGGAGAGTTTTAACCATATTATAAGATCACTGGTCACCGGATTATCGCACTATTGCGCCTAAATTACACCCAGAATAGGATGTATAGGAAATTTGAGAGGGGGTAACGTCTCAGCTAGTATATAAGGTTTGGTGAGCGTCATCCTTGGACACTCTGTAATTTGTCTCGTGAAATACGGACGTGCGACCATCCCAAGTAACAGAGTCCTATGTGTTACAAGTTTTATTTTAAAGAATAATAGTTAATGTCTTAAACAATGTGTGCAGGAGGAGAAGTGATGTCGGCGATTTATGAGAGTGCGCATTCGGGTGGTCGGTCATAATTCAGAGCACGAGTGTTCAATTAGAAACAGGTCTGGGTGAATTAGATTTTGCAAATACGGTAGATTTTATTTTATTCATTCTATTCTTCAGTTTTTAAATACTTATTTTAAAATAATTATTTTTTCATTTTTTTTGCTAGGGGCTTTACGTCGCTTTTTCATATTTTAAAGGAGATTCCAAATACCTATTCCCACATCTGTAACATATTCAGTTTTTGAGATATGCACAAGTATCCCCATAAGAAGAATTCAACCCCTTGATCAGTCCTTCCTGTACCCCCATCTAAGTGTATTTTCCGAAAACAAAAATACATGTTTCCTTATTTTTCAAGGAGATTCCCAATATCAATTTTCACGTCTGTAACATTTTCAGACTTTAAGGTATGAGTATCCTCATAAAAATAATTCAACTACTTTTCACTACCCTTCACCCCATGTTAAGTGCCCTCTCCGAAAACAAATAGGTACAGATTCCTGTATTTTTAAAGGACTTTAAAAACACCAAGTTTCTTGCCTCTAGAATGTCCAGTTTTGACATATAACGTAAAACGAAATGGCGTATGGCTCTCAGTGCCGGGAGATCCCAAGACGGGTTCGGCTCGCCAGGTACAGGTCTTTTGATTTGTCTCCCGTAGGCGACCTACGCGTCGTGTTGAGGATGAAATGATGATGAAGACAACACATACACCCAGCCTCCGTGCCAGGGAAATTAATCAATGATGGTTAAAATTCCCGACCCTGCCGGGAATCGAACTCGGGACCCCTGTGACCAAAGGCAGCACGCTAACCATTTAGCCATGGAGCGGGACAACTTTTTTAATTTTTTGAGATATAAGTATCCTCACACAAAGAATTCAAGAAATTTTTCTATTCATTCACCCTTTAAGTAGATTTTCCACAGACAAAAGAACACGTGATCCTTAACTTTGAAAGAAGATTCTAAATATAAATGTTCATGCCTCTAACATCTCAGTATTTGAGATACAAGTATCCTAATAAAAATAATTCAACTCCTTTTTCGCCTCAGCCCGTTAAGTTGATTCCCCCCCCTCCAAAAATGCGTGTTACTTTATTTTTAAGGTGATTCCAAGTAAATATTTTCACGTGCGCAACCTTAAGTTTTTGAGATATTTTTCCTCCATAAAAAGAATTAAAATTTTCACTTCCTTTCACCCTCCCCACTTAAGTGAATTTTCCGAAAACCAAGAACCTTGTTTCTTTGTTCATAAAGGAGCTTCCAAATGCCAGTTATCACGACTGTAATATCTTCTGTTTTGAGATATATGTATCCTCATAAAAAGGAATTAAACTGCTTTTTTACCGCCCTCGCTTCCAAGTTGATTCCCCCCCCCCCCCCAATGTGTGTTTCTTTATTTTTAAAGCAGATTCCAAATACTAATTTTCACGTCTGTAACATCATTAGTTTTTGAGATATAAGTATACTCATACAAAGAATTCAACTCCTTTATCACTCCACCCCCGCCCGTTAAGTTGGTTTCCCTCCACCCAAGAAATGCGTGCTTCTTTATTTTTAAAGGAGATTCCAAATACCTATTTCCACGTCTGTAAACCTTCAATTTTGAGATATAATTTTCTCCAGAAAAAGTATTCAATTTTTTTACTTCCTTTCACCCTCCCCACTCAAGTGAATTTTCAAAACACACACAGTACTCATTTCTTTAAAAGAGCTTCCAAATACCAATTACCACTTCTGTAACATCTTTAGGTTTTGAGATATATGTATCCTCGTAAATGGAATTCATCTCCGTTTTTATGCCCCCTCTACCAAGTTGATTCCCTTCCCCCACCCCTCCCGCAAATACGTGTTTGGGTGTTTCCTTATTTTAAAATCAGATTCCAAATACCCGTTTTCATGTTTTTAACATCTTTAGATTTATTGTTGTACATTCTCATACAAATAATTCAACTAATTTTTCAATCCTTTCACCCCCTCCGGTTAAGGGTCTTTTCCGAAAACAAAAGAATACGTGTTTCCTTATTTTTAAAGGAGATTCCAAATACCGATTCCCACGTCTGTAACCTTCTGTTTTGAGACATAAGTTTCTTCAGAAAAATAATTCTATTTATTAACTTTCTTTCATACTCCCCACTCAAGTGAATTTTCCAAAAACAAACTATACTCGTTTCCTTAAAAGATCTCCCAAATACCAATTATCACTTCTGTAACATCTTCTGTTTTTGAGATATATGTATCCTCGTAAAAGGAATTCATCTCCGTTTTCATTCCCCCCTCCCTACCAGTTTGATTCCGCCTCCAAATTCGTATTTCCTTATTTATAAAGGTAATTCCAAATGCCAGTTTTCACGATTGTAACATCTTTAGACATTTGGTATATATATACATTCTCATATAAACAATTCACCTAATTTTCCAATTCTTTCACCCCCTCCCCGTTAAGTTTTTTTTAAAAAACCAAAGAATATGTCTTTCCATATTTTTAAAGGAGATGCCAAACACCAATTTTCCAGTCTGCACCATTTTAAGTTTTCGAGATATACTGCAGATACGCTAATTTCAAAAATTCACCCCCTTTTTCAGTTCCCCTTAATGGATTTTCCAAAAAAAATTATGTTTCCTAACTTTTACAGGAAATTCCAAATACCAGTTTTCAAATCTGTAATATGTTACGTGTCTGAGATAATTTTCAGGTATAGTCTTCTTAAAAATTAACTTCGTTTGTCACTCCTGTTCACCCCCTATTCATCAGATTATCCAAAAACACAAAAATACGCGTTTCTTTATTTTCAAAGGAGATTCCAAATTTAAATTTTCATGTTTGTAACACCTTCAGTTTTTGAGATATAAGTCCCCTCATGAAAGGTGTTCAACCGATTTTCCCCCTTTTTCCACCCCCCTTAACGGGATTTTCCGAAAACAAAAAATACGTGTTTCTTTATTTTTAAAGGAGATTCCAAATGCCAATTTTATGCCTGTAAACCTTTAGGTTTTTGAGATATAGATATCCTCATTTTAAAAATTCACCCTCCTTTTTAACCCCTTAGCGACGGAATATCGAAAAATCCTCCCTTAGCGAGCACCTACATGTTAATATGAATCTATCCCCAAAATTTCATTTCTTTTGTCCAGTAGTTTTGGCTCGGCAGTGATGAAACAGTCAGTCAGTCAGTCAGTCAGTCAGTCAGTCAGTCAGTCAGTCAGTCAGTCAGTCAGTCAGTCGGTCAGTCAGTCAGTCAGTCAGTCAGTCAGGACAAGTTATTTTATGTATATGGATTTGACTCATTATCCTTTTCTTTAAACTACTTCGGTCAGTTATAGGCTCAATTAGCTAGTGCAATGCAGCCATTTCTTTTCAAGTATATGTTAGTATTTCCAGTGTCCATCTGCGGAGTCCAGTGATCACTTGTTGAACCCCACACCGTGGAGATCCGTGTTCATATGTATCCATTTAAGTTTGTTTTAAGTGATGAGTGTATTCTATTTTGATTTGTCGACACAGGTTTCAATCCTGGGGTTGAGTGTATGTATGTGCTGAGATCGATTCCGAACCGGGGCATTTCGTGTTGAAATATTCCTGTATGTTCAGTGCGTTTTCTTTTAATGAGTTTATTATATTTTTTATCAAGTTGAATATAGATAGGCTTCATTGAGACTTGTGTGTAAGTTACGTAAATATACCCGTGCTAGTGGGGATAGTTTGAGTGATTTACCTGTTCAGTATTCCGTATATGCGAAGTCATGGTCCAATTTTTTTTTATGGTACTACTTTCGTCCTCCATACAAATTGAAACAGTCTTCAACATGTTAACTGCGAAACTTGTTAATATTAATTTTAAATTCAATGTGGTATATTTGAGTCATTCTTTCATATTCATCAGGAGGAAAATAACCCCTTAAATTTTAAAATGTTAGAATAGTGTTCTCATTTGATTTTAGGGATATGACACCCGTATAATTCTCCTAACCTTTATGCCGCTAAGATATTTTATACATATTTATGCTGCCCACTTGATTTATACCCAGTTACCCTGTATATGTATCGCCAGAGACTTCATGGGTAGGGGGCTGTTGCAGTAGGAAGTCTTTAAGGATGTGTTTAGAAATTTTTGTCATAGATGAAGTAAATTTACTTGTTTACAATATAGACTTCCGGTAGACGTTCCTATGGTGAGATGCTGGTTTCTAGTGGACCTTTCAGTTTGATAATATATCCTTAAGAGTTATGTTAATTGTGTTAAAAGCTACGAACAGTGCAACAACACATTTGAACACAACTATACTTACATCGTGTACCGTCAAAATGTCATTTTATAACTTTCTAATAACTAATATTATAATGATTTGAGTTTTTTACTAGAATACTAATATATACTTTCCGTCTTTAAATTTATACAATAACTTAATGAATATTGAGAAAGAATTGAGGTTATAAATCATTCTTTTAGTAGTATATACAAATGCAGTGTCCGTTGTGCAAATTCGGGAATAGATTTGTGTTTTTCCTCTTCAGTTTATCTGATTTTTCCTTAGTGTACGTATCAGCCAACATCGAAATATACAGGAATAGGCAACGAAAAGTCACCGCAATTTAGTTGGTGCTGCTGCGCAGCTGTACTGGGAAAATGCTTGCTTTGTTCCCGGGTGGCGGGGACGGAGTGCGTGGTAGCGGGCAGGGTTAGGGTTAAGCGTCCGGAATGAATGTTTAAATCACAATTGGAGTTCTTGTTGAGCGCACATTACTAGCGTTATTAGTTTTACATGCCTACACTTGTATTTGAACATTATTTGTAGTGCCTATCAGTATGGTGACGCATAGTATTTGACAACGTATATTTCTAGCTGAGACACTTTTCCAAAGAAGAAATCGTATGACAGGACCGCTCACAAATATCTCCTTCGATATCCTGGTGCTGAAATCTTTGAGGTAACATATAACTAAGTTGTTCAGGAAATGGCGGAAAACAGGGTCTGTTTTAAACAATAAGAGAGAACCACAGAAGAGGGTATTATTAGAGGAGAAGCTTGCAGGTATTAGGGAAGGATGGATATCAGCCCGAGGAATTCTTCTCGTCAATTGGCACAGGAGTGAGCCATTTCACAAAAGCCGACAATGAGTGGACTAAAAATGCTGCACATTTACTTTTACAAAGTGTCACTGGATCATTAGTTTACATCACGTGATCCAGCTGCACGCGTAAAATTTTGTCAGTGGATGCTGCAATATGTCCATAATGATATTTCAGGTTAGGTGGATTATTGAAAATGAAGATGGAAGTCCACAGCCTGTTTCCAGTCATTCTATCGGGTCATTCTATCTTTCGCACTCCTCTGGGGCAATGATTAATTACTGACAGTTGAAATTATATTGGAGAATGTTACTGGAATGAAAGATGCCCGGAGAAAACCTGTCCCTCCTCCGTTTTGTTCCACACATATCACTTATGAAATGACCGGGAATTGAACCACGGAACCCAACGTTAAGAGGCCGGCGCTCTGTCACATAGGCCACGGAGGCTGTTAAGTCGGTATGTTAATATTGAGAATTTAAGGAATTGGGACACTGATAATCCACATATAGTGCATGACATTCCTCTTCACGACCTCAACGTCAATATTTGGCATGACATTGCTGCACGCAGTATAAATGGCACAGTTTTCTTTTATATGCAAAATATACTCCAGCCATCTTTGAAATGTTGACAGAGGAACAAAAGTAGTATGCCTACTTCCAACAGCAAAACACCACTGCCCATACAGCTCAACATTCAACGGGTGCATTAGGCCAGCTGTTCCTTGAGCAAACAATTAATCGTTCATTTTTGTCCCCTCGTTACCAAAAATTTAAGTCACTGTGACTTTCACTTGTGGAGAGCTTTGAAACAGAATATATACAAGAACAATCCACGACTCTTCAACCCCTTGAGATTGAAATCGAACGACTGAAACGTGGAATTTCAGAGGCGGGGAAACGAATTTTTCAGAAGTTATTCCGCTGATGCAAGTTTTGTATCGAGAACTATGGACGTTATATTCAACAGCTGATGGATTAAATGTATTATTTACATTAGTTCCCTACTTCGTTCATTATTAACTCTTAACTAATAATCTAAGCCTACCGTAATGAAAGTGAACCACCGCCCGCGCTGCTACAACTTATCATTGAGTCTAACAACTGATTGACGTGTCCTGCTTAGTGGATAACTCCTTGATGCCTCTCCCTGCACTAAAATGACCAGTGTAACTCTTTCAGTTCCAATGTAGGTACCATACAGTTAATTAAGGTTAAGTATTGTATATGGTAGTTAAACTTTATAGTTTGATTTTACGCTTTTAATAAACTTGCAGAATTTCAAGGCGAATGAATTTCTTATTCCAATTAGGTAATGCAATACAATTGAAAATAAACATGTAGTTATTCGTTCAATGTCCGATAGGGACATTTCAGAAATTAACTAATTCAGTACAGTAAAGAAGCTTTAGAGAAAACCGTACGGGAATGTCAATTAATGATATGATATAGCACTGTTTAGCATCACTAAGGAATTTTGTCCCTGTCTGTAACTTAGCAATAAATAACTAACCAAATAGATAAATAAATAAGTTTTGATCTACCTTCCGATTTAGTCAATTTTATACGTTGTAGGGGCTCAGATTACGGTATATGGAACATCATGAGAAAAATAGTCCTGTGAATTAGAAACATCAAATATAATAGGAGAAAAGGCGAGATTAAGGTACACATGCTCCCTGCTTTCTATGTGAAATTTTAATAACAGTTATCATCTACGTCACACCTATATCTACTAAATTCTTCGGAAATATATCTCTATTTCGGCCAGAGTACAGTTTGTATTCCGCCTGTTTCCCCTACTACAACCCTGAGCAGCTAAATTAAGTGCGTTTTTAAGATTACGTCTACTAATGTAACCTTAAAAATCTCACCAGTTCTTAATTCCGCTGTTTTCCAAAATCTAACTTCAACACAGATTTTTTTTTGCTAGTTGCTTAACGTCGCACCGACACAGATAGGTCTTATGGCGACGATGGGACAGGGAAGGGCTGGGAGTGGGAAGGAAGCGGCCGTGGCCTTAATTAAGTTACAGCCCAGCATTTGCCTGGTGTGAAAATGGGGAACCACACAGATTTCTATTTACATTGGACATTAGTTGAAATATTTTGATCCCTTCATTAAACTAATTTTCGACACAATTGAAGAAAAATAATGGGACAAATTATATATATTTTGATTTGTTTTCTTGGAGCAGTGATCCTACACAACGGCACTGGCATATACACATGCAAGACCGAAACTGAAGAATCTGATATTACTGTACAATTTCTTGGCGAAATACTGTTCCCTCCGTATAGAAAGACATATGACATGACAGGTAACTGAACGTGTTTCGTGAAAACACACTAGTTGGAACGAAGGCCGGATGAAAGATTAATGGGTGAATGAGTCAGTGAATGATGAATACAAGAAGATTGATGATACGTGCCTCCTCCATGAAGGAGACAAGAAACACTTCCTTGCTAGTCTTGTAACTTGTTCGATATCCCAAATTAATCACAATCTGGAGGTTATTCCATTTAACGTGTTTTCACGTCACCAAAGTAAAGCCATGATAAGAGAGTGACTGTATCCAATGTCGTTCTAATCCCTAGAGTTCCAAACCCCCCGCCTTCCCCACCTACCCCGAGCTGCGATAGTCGGCCACGTGAGGGATTGAGAAGCTAAGTGGAAAAGTGGGCAAGTGGATCCATGTAAGAAAATGTTCTCTGCTTCAGAGAACGTAGGAATTAAATTGGATTAACTTGGTGACTAAGTGAATATGTCGGTATCTTCAAAGTGAAGCCTTATGTTGTTATTATTTTTGTTGTTGTTGTTGTCGATGTTGGTCCGCATGCACTAGTTATGCATGGGATGCCTAATCACTCCTTTTCGAAGGAATGACAACGTGCTGTATTACGGATAGTGTGAAACACATAGCAGTCATTTCATTGCACACGTTCTAAAACGGTGTGCATTTGTAAATACTCCAAAGAAATAGAAAATAAAACGTAGTAACTTATTAACTGAAACAAGGGGCTTAGGACACTCTAGCCAAGAATCCCTCGTTCTTATTGTGGGTGAAATCGCCCTCATATTCTATGAACATAAAGAGTCTGAACAGCATTTTTCTATTGTGAATATGTGACACTTGACTGTTTGGCCTGGGTTCTGTTCCAGGCTCGTCTCTGAATATAGGATAGGGCTGGCGTTGAAGTCTTAAGCCAAGGATTGGGAAAGACGCATTCACTGTCTACATAAGAGATTGCATCACATTACACATCTGGCGGAACGGAAAGAAACCGCAGAGGATCACTTGAAAGATGTGACTGAGGGACCTAATCCCCCTTTCCTTCGTATGTCTGTTGCCTGAGCCTAAATTCCCCCATTTTGTTCTCTTAAAATAATATTAATTCATTGCAAAAACCCAGACCGATCATTAAAGAAGCTTCTATTATACGTTCACCCACAGATTAAATTGTCAAATTTTTATGGGAAAGCGTGTCAGACTCCTACTTCACCACTTCCAGATTTACATATTTTGCTTCATTAAGCAGTAGAATTTGATGGTCGCTGAAGGCGGAGAAAATTAGTCGTTTATCATCCAAAAATTATTAGCAATATATGCAGTTGCATATACTGGATTTATATGAATACGTAGTGTCACGGCCATGATAGGAATCCGGTTTGAGCTGTGACTCTGCCTTCATTGCGTGTGACGCTGATGCTTTAATATTGCCTGTACCGTGCGGTACACCTCCACGCCGCTAATTTAAAATGTGCGCCAGTTGAAACCCCTCTGCTGGAGGAAGTCTGAACTTTATCTACGGTATTAATTTTCTACTTTCTCAGAAGATGTCACTACCTGGAAATTTTGGAGTTTTTGAACTGTGTCATTTTCGACGTATTTTTGTTTTGCTTGTAGTAAGAAGTGTGAACTTTCTCTTCTAGAGGACACTACTGAAGATCAACAATAGTGCACCCTAGTGCGGAGTGAAAGAACTGTTTTTTTGGAGAAATTTTATTTCAAAAGTTCGTTTCTTGTTAAATTTCTTTCTGTTATTGTTTAAGTTGGCTGTATACCCCTCTCTTTCCCCTTGTTTTGTATTTAGCCAATCCCGAATTTCTTTTATTAATTTCTGACCAATCTGATGTATCTTCCCCCAACTTGAATATGTTGCTGTACCCTACCCAATAAAGTGATTGTGGGCGGGCGTTTTCTTCCCTAAAACGCCTCGAACTTTCCGCGAGAGTATATAAACTGCTGATTTTAGGGTCTCTGCGCCACTTCTGTTCCATCTTTCTGTGTGTAAAGTACATAGCAGGGGGCGGGAAGCGCCTCTTTCTCCGGCAGCGTTCAACAACAAGGTAATGGCCGATTAATAACTTCTTTCTTTGCTAGCTCAGCAGTTTAACTCTCGGGGCGGGTCCGAAGTTTTTCCATAATGTAACATTCCTTAAAATGTAAAGACACTTCGTATCTATTCTATCTTTAAACTGCATATCGGGATAGAGAGTGCTTTACCCTCTCGAGCTCCCACTCATGTTGTTTTGAGGTGAATTTTTTTTCTCAACCTATTCTTCTTTAACGTAATGTAAATTGTTTTCTTCTTAAGTCACCTCTTTAGTATGGGATTAGCCTTTGTATTAACGGCCTAGTGCCAAGTAGGTTTTAAACAAAGCGTATTAGGAGCGCAAGTTCGCCTCCCCTCAAATTGTTATTTTAGAGGTCATGTAATTAATCTTTTCTCACTTAATAGACCTCAGTAGGTTGGGTATTTTACCCCTGTGTCTATGTCCAGAGAGGACAACTTGAAGGTGGAGTTTGGTGTGGCCTTTGAGAGGCTTAAAGTTTGAGAGCGAGCGGCTCTTTCTTGAAAATTGAGTGTTGTATGCCTCGAGGAGGCTTTTCTGTGTAATTTGGAGCAAGTGCTCCTAGGCATGAATGGGGTTTTCTGCCTCTCTGTTGAAACTTGTGTTTTGGGGTAAAACTGGGCTAATTGCTCAAGAGGTGTGAGGCTGGGGCTCGAAGCCCAAATCCTGTAAATATTGTAACTACATTTTTATTGCCTTGCTACTCTGTACCTGCCATGATTGTTATTTCTTTATTTGGAAAAGAAAATATAACCTTGTTAATTTTACATGTACTATAATTTCGTAGCTTGAGACCCGTTCACACCCGCACCTTCTTTCACGTATAACTACCGCAAAAACATGGTAACAAGTGGTAGCAGAGCGTGGTTGAATGGGTCTCAATTTAGCCCCTTTTGACGGCTAAACATTGCTTTGATTCAAACTCTAACAATTTTCTCAGTTGCTGGAATTTTCTGATTTTTTCAAAATTGTTCCGTCATCATGCCCGGCCCTCGCGATGTTCTCCATCTTAACTATTTGCGCAAGAAGGAGTTGATCTATGAGTTAACTATCAGGAATGTGCAATCTGGAGGCACGGTTGCGATAGACACCAACAAGCTTAGAGAGTCCCTTGATTTGCCCATTTCCATCCCCAATTTGGGAGAGAAAGAAATTGACGACTCTCTTTCCACGATCACCGAGAATACTACTGGGCTATCATCGGTAGTTAGTTTTTTGACGAAAATGATCCTTCTCCTAATCAAATTAAGAGTGTGCAAGCCAGGCTATATCATTTTTCAAATAGAGTTAACGATCTGTTGTCTCTGAAGTTGAATGACGTTCAGAGGAAGGAAGCTAGTACGTTGCTTGAAAGTATTTCTGAATTATCTAGCAAGGTCACTCAATTGTTAACTGGGGAAGTTCCTCCCAAAATTGATCAACCCACCACGATGAATGTAGGTATCAAGGAAGAGCCTCCTAAGGGAGAAGCCAATAGGATAACCGTTGCTGCTCAAACTATCTCTGCCCCATTGGACAACGAGTCTGAACGCCGTGCATCGTTGAATAATATACGTTCGGAATTAACTTCCTTGCCATTGAAACCTTTACCTACTATGTCACCCGGGTTTAGCAGCTTGCCTCATCCATTGGCAATGTTGCTCAGAGGTATCGCTAAGTTTTCCGTTAATACCACCAGTGACGTAATTTCATTTTTAAGATTTTTAGTCGAATTTCAGGATCATGCCCTTCTGTTTTCTCTTTCCCCATGTCAGATTTTGCAAATCATCTATCCCTATGCAACTGGTATTCTCTCAGACAAAATAGTAAGAGCCATTGCCGAGCAATCATCTATTGAGGATTTCCACGCCCACTTGCTAGCTAACTTCATCCCGGCTAGGGCCAGGTCCTCCCTTATTCAGAAGTACTATTATCGTGTACAGCGTTTGGATGAAAACTTAGCAGACTTCATCCAAGATATTAAATTCTATACTAGGGTGTTTGCCCTTCATTTTCCTGAAGATCAAATTGTACAGGCTATTGTAGAAGGAATTTCACCATCCTATAGGTCATATTTGTGTTTCGCGGCGTGTCCGCAAACCTTCTCTGAACTTGAAGCATTGGCCGTCTCAGCGGAAGGAGTTAGATACGCCGATTCTTTGCGTGTCGCGAAAGAACCCCCTCCTTCTTTTAGTAATCTTCGGCCTCCACCTCGCCGACCAGTCACATCCCGTAAATGTTATGCTTGCGGGTCGCCTGACCATCTTCGCAATAAGTGTCCACTGACCAGGTCTAGTGGGACAAGGAATGGAACTGGTTCATCACAAGGCTGTTTTAAATGTGGGGCTTTCTCACATATCGCCAAAAATTGTCCCAATTCGAATAGCACCCCCTCCTGCTCAACTTCAGGTGCAACTTCCAACAATATTAAAAATGACTAGTGGCTTCGGCTGAGTCGACTAATCCATCTTCCCGAGGCTCAGCCCCTGGTAAACAGGTCGAAAATTCAGGAAATGTTCTATCTTCAACTTCATCCTTCGAATGCCCCAAAGAGTGTCTTAGGATTGCGGCGGATACCCCGCACCTGTTCCTTTTCTTAAGATTGAGTTAAATAACGAGCCTATAACAGCTCTATTAGATTCAGGCAGTGTTTGTTCAATTATTTCGGACCAATGGTATTCAAAATTGAAATCTGTTTGTAAACTACCTGACTATGTCTCATCTCCTGTTCAATATGTTTCGGCTAATTCATCTCCATTGGAAATACTAGGTTCTGTAAATGTCAAAATTCGTATTTTTAAAATTAAAATGGAAAATCAAATTGTTTGTGGCTAAGCACTTGTCTTGCCCCATTATATTGGGAGCTGACTTCATTTCTCGCACTGGTCTTGTGCTCGATCTTCAGAGTAAGTCGTGCACATTCAAATTTGCGTCCAGTTGCAAAATTCCCTTGTTAAAGTGTAATTCTGTATCATGTTCATCTATTTCGCCTACCCAGGATGAGATGTTGTTAGACCTTAGACATCTACCTGAGGAGCAGGCTGATAGTATTCGTAAATTATACCAGTCATTTCCAGAGGTGTTCTCTGATACTCTTGGTGTTACTGACCTTATTGAATACAAAATTGAGGTCACGGATTCAATTCCTGTCCGTTTTCCACCTTATAGGCTATCTCCACCTAAGATGAAGGCTCTGAAACAAATCATCGATCAGATGTTGAAGGATGGTATTATTAGGCCCTCTAAGTCGGCGTATTCGTCACCTATTTTTCTAGTCCCGAAACCCCAAGGGGGCTTCAGGCCTGTCATTGATTATAGGGCTCTCAATCGGAAGGTGGTGTTACAATCTGTGCCCCTTTCCGACCTTCATTCTTGTTTTTCATGGTTCCGTAAGGCCAAGTTCTTTACTATCTTGGACTTGAATCAGGCCTATAATCAAATTCCCCTTGCCGAAGAGTCTAAACATCTTACAGCGTTTGCCACGGACTGGAACTTATACGAATACAACCGCGTGCCTTTCGGGCTCCCCACGGGAGCAGCTGTACTCACTAGACTGCTAGATAGGGTCTTCTCCGACATCAAATTTGAGTACTTGTATCACTACTTGGATGATGTCGTCGTATTTTCGGAGACCTTTGAAGAACATCTAGATCATCTGCGAGAAGTTCTCAATCGCCTTCGTAAGGCTGGGTTAACTGTCAAGTTGTCCAAGGTTGCCTTTGCTAAGCCCTCTATGTCATTCCTAGGGCATATTGTGTCACCTGATGGTGTTGCAGTCGATCATTCTAGAACACAGGCCATCCTTGATTTTAAACCTCCTAAGGATATCAAAGGTATCGCCAGGTTCATTGGTATGGTCAATTTCTTCAGGAAGTTTATTCCTAACTTCGCTAATAGAGCGGCGCCCTTAAACCTTCTTCGTAGGAAAGGCATCAAATTCGAGTGGGGACCTTCTCAACAAGCCGCTTTTGAAGATCTTAAATTAGCTCTCTGTAATGCCCCTGTACTTGCTATGCCTGATTTCTCGAAGAAATTCATCGTCCAAACCGACGCGTCGTCGTCAGCAGTAGCTGCAGTCCTTCTTCAAGAGACTGAACTAGGGAGGCGACCCATCGCCTGTGCATCTAGGACTCTATCGGCTCAAGAAGCCAAGTATTCTATCTATGAGCTCGAAGGGTTGGCAGTCTTATTTGCCTTAGAGAAGTTCCGTCTCTATCTGGAACATGTCAAATTCGACCTGGAGACAGATAATCAAGCCTTAAGCTGGGTCTTAGGTAGGCCGCGTGGTACTGGTCGTATAGCTCGTTGGGCCATCCGTATTTCTGCCTTCCAATTCGATGTCCGGCATATCAGAGGTACCGAAAATGTTGTTGCTGATGGACTCAGCCGTATGTTTTCCAACGACGTCGAGACCCACGAACAGGTCGACAGTTCATCACCTCCCGAGTCCATACTATCTGGTGTTAATGCCATCTTAACAGATGCTCCCATGCTCTTTAGGGATATCGAGAAATACCAACGTGAAGATCCGACGCTGGCTCCGATAATGGAAACCCTTTCTTCTGGGGAACATGTTGTCCCTTATGTTCTGAGGAATGGTGTTCTATGTTGCCCTTCGAGGCATGATAAGATGATGAAGGTTGTCGTTCCAGCTGTTCTTGTGCCTATGATCTTCAAATACTATCATGAGACCCCATTAGGGGGGCATCTTGGAATCTTTAAAACTCGTGAAAAGATTCGTGAAAGGTTCATCTGGAAGGGTATGGACGGTGAAATCCGTGAACTAGTAAAAGCTTGTAAATCTTGTTTGCTTAGTAAACCAACCATGTCCACCAAGGTAGGCCTTTTGTCTTCGCATCAAGCGTCGCGCCCCATGGAACGCCTGTATATTGATTATGTAGGACCCTTCCCCCAGTCAAAGGGAAACGCCAACAAGTTCATCTTTGTATGCGTAGATGGTTTTACAAGATTTTCCTGGTTATTTCCGACTAAGCTGGCTACCGCTCAGTCCACCATTACTTGCCTAAATTCTATTTTTGCTTCTTTTGGTCCGTGCCAATATATTGTGTCTGATAATGCTAAGGCGTTCACATCAAATCTTTTTCGTAAATTCTGTTTTGACTTGTCCATCTCTCATGTAACTACTTCTGCTTATTACCCTCAACCATCTCTGGCTGAACGGGTTAACCGTAATCTCAGGTCCGCGCTTATTGCCTATCATCATGAAAATCATTCCAGGTGGGACACGTCCCTGCATTGGTTAGCTTTTGCTTTGAATTCGGCGGTTCATGAATCACATAAATTTACTCCAGCCTCTTTGATGTTCAAGTTTGTTCCCAACACGCCGCTCTCTAACCTCTGGTCCCTGAGTGACATTCTACCTGAGACAATAGATCCGGACAACATTAAAGATCTTTGGAAGAAGGCTAAAGCCAATCTTAAAGTGTCTCATGAAAAGGTTAGGGAAAGGTATGATCGTGGAAGGAGACCCACCCCTTTGAATGTAGGTGACCAAGTAATGGTCAAGAATTTTGTTCCCGCGGGCAAGCTTGCTCCCAGATTCCATGGGCCGTGTGTCATTCTCGATTTCCTTACGCCGGTTACGTTGTTATTAAGCAATCCAGCCACCGAGAGGGTATTTAGGGTTCACTTGTCGCACGTGAAACCTGTATAATTTCTGTGCTAACTTGCCTCATATTATCTTGAAAGGAATATGAAGGTTATATTTTTTTTTTTTAGTTTCACTTTTAAGGCTTTCTGCCCCTTCTATAATATTTTGTTTCATATGTAAGCATTCTGTGAAACCTGCCCCGAACCGTTAAACAGCCATCCTGTCCTTCCCACGGCCATTACCACGCTCCCGTCTCCTGCTCCACTCTACACAGTAGCTTAATTAATGCCATGGATATCTGCACGCCGCTGGCCCCTCAACCTCTCCACAAGCCTGTGCCCTCAAAAAATGATGATGGTCCAACAAAATTCTGCCGCCTAGTTTTAATGTTTCAGTGCCCCCGCAGCCGCGGGGCGCCGTGCCGCGACTGGGACAGAGGAAGGGCCCCCTCGACCCCAGCGAGGACGACATGTGCACGGCGAGCCGGAGCTCTCCTCCCGGCCAAGGCTGATGTGCGGCGCACGACCTGCTACTTGCCCGCAGCCTGTATATGTTCACCGCGGGCGCGGCGTGCTTCAACACCACTGCTCCCCTCATAGTGCGGGCGAGCGGTATCTCAGGGTTCTTGTGGGGTCCGAGCGGCCGCCTTTGGACGCAAGCTGCAATGGGCGGTCTGGCCATCCAACTTAATCAACATCAACTACATGGACAGTTACTCTCAGCAATTACTACACTTGGGAATTCAATAGCAATATTTGATGGACCTTGCAAAATTTTTCTTTACTTTCAAGTATTAAAAGTTTATCTTCTGAATTCAACTTCTACAAACATAAAGACCTTACCTCACCAGCCAGAACAAAATTTTGAAACTGAATCAAACCACATTAAGAAAATCCTATAAATACTTCTGCAATTAATCTCCATATCAACATCAAAACTTGGACCTTGTTTCCAAACAAATTGCCAGTGTCACCCCTGGAGGAACTTTTGGGGGGGGGAGGCCTGTACCGTGCGGTACATCTCCACGCCGCTAATTTAAAATGTGCGCCAGTTGAAACTCCTCTGCTGGAGGAAGTCTGAACTTTATCTACGGTATTAATTTTCTACTTTCTCAGAAGATGTCACTACCTGGAAAATTTGGAGTTTTTGAACTGTGTCATTTTCGACGTATTTTTGTTTTGCTTGTAGTAAGAAGTGTGAACTTTCTCTTCTAGAGGACACTACTGAAGATCAACAATAGTGCACCCTAGTGCGGAGTGAAAGAACTGTTTTTTTGGAGAAATTTTATTTCAAAAGTTCGTTTCTTGTTAAATTTCTTTCTGTTATTGTTTAAGTTGGCTGTATACCCCTCTCTTTCCCCTTGTTTTGTATTTAGCCAATCCCAAATTTCTTTTATTAATTTCTGACCAATCTGATGTATCTTCCCCCAACTTGAATATGTTGCTGTACCCTACCCAATAAAGTGATTGTGGGCGGGCGTTTTCTTCCCTAAAACGCCTCGAACTTTCCGCGAGAGTATATAAACTGCTGATTTTAGGGTCTCTGCGCCACTTCTGTTCCATCTTTCTGTGTGTAAAGTACATAGCAGGGGGCGGGAAGCGCCTCTTTCTCCGGCAGCGGTCAACAACAAGGTAATGGCCGATTAATAACTTCTTTCTTTGCTAGCTCAGCAGTTTAACTCTCGGGGCGGGTCCGAAGTTTTTCCATAATGTAACCTTCCTTAAAATGTAAAGACACTTGGTATCTATTCTATCTTTAAACTGCATATCGGGATAGAGAGTGCTTTACCCTCTCGAGCTCCCACTCATATTGTTTTGAGGTGAATTTTTTTCCTCAACCTATTCTTCTTTAACGTAATGTAAATTGTTTTCTTCTTAAGTCACCTCTTTAGTATGGGATTAGCCCTTGTATTAACGGCCTAGTGCCAAGTAGGTTTTAAACAAAGCGTATTAGGAGCGCAAGTTCGCCTCCCCTCAAATTGTTATTTTAGAGGTCATGTAATTAATCTTTTCTCACTTAATAGACCTCAGTAGGTTGGGTATTTTACCCCTGTGTCTATGTCCAGAGAGGACAACTTGAAGGTGGAGTTTGGTGTGGCCTTTGAGAGGCTTAAAGTTTGAGAGCGAGCGGCTCTTTCTTGAAAATTGAGTGTTGTATGCCTCGAGGCGGCTTTTCTGTGTAATTTGGAGCAAGTGCTCCTAGGCATGAATGGGGTTTTCTGCCTCTCTGTTGAAACTTGTGTTTTGGGGTAAAACTGGGCTAATTGCTCAAGAAGTGTGAGGCTGGGGCTCGAAGCCCAAATCCTGTAAATATTGTAACTACATTTTTATTGCCTTGCTACTCTGTACCTGCCATGATTGTTATTTCTTTATTTGGAAAAGAAAATATAACCTTGTTAATTTTACATGTACTATAATTTCGTAGCTTGAGACCCGTTCACACCTGCACCTTCTTTCACGCATAACTACCGCAAAAACATGGTAACATTCCCCATTAAAATAAAGTGGCAAGGGCAACCAACACCATTAGGAGGAATACAATTAAATGTGCATTTACCGACATGACAAATAAACCAGGGTCTCAACCCCGTCATCTCTCCTGGCCAGAGAGAGGGCGACACCCTCTAGGTGGCCCGCCCCACCCCTTCAGGGTGGGGAATGAAAACATTGAAGCAAGCAAGCAAACCAGGGCCAGCAGAAATTCATGATTGGGTTCAGCAAACCTCAAAACCTAAAGTTGATAAAATGGAAGCCAATCAACTCGACAATCTGGAAATCGCTGTCTACATCAAACTAACCAGTAAACTACTGATGGAGAAGATATTAGTAAGTATAAACGGAAAATCACAGGTACGAAAATTTAATGGTTCCTTCTCTGATGTACAGTGACTCGCAGAATTATTCGGACAGATATGATTTATTACATTTTCCTTTGTATTAGTGATTTCAGTAATAATAAATCACTGATATAAATTGAATACAAGTTTCTGTAAGAAATATAAAAACTTAACGTTCATCGTTCTTTTAATGAACACTGTCACTGAAAATATAAAAATTAAAAAACAAAATAAACCCAAAACCAATATTGCACAAAATTATTCGGACACTTTTCTTTTTACTTATGATGCTAAAGGTTCAGCTCCTAGTTGTCTTTCCTTTCATTTTATTTACTTCCCTGAGTCGATTTGGCATGCTCTCCACTAATTTCCGAGTGTAGTCGGGAGATAACTTCTTCCACTCTTCTTGAAGTCGGTTTTTCAGCTGTTCTCTAGATGTGATTGTAGTTTTTCTTATTTATTTATCAAGTTTATCCCAAAGGTTCTCAATCATATTCAAGTCTGGTGATTAAGGAAGAGGATGAAGCACCCTTTGGGCAATGAAACAATAACCACATCCTTACATTCCAGGTCATATGCTTTGGGTCGTTATCTTGATAAAACATAAAATGTTCACCAATCCCCATCTTTCCGGCACTTTTTTTCATATTGTCCCTCTGTATTCTAAGGTATTGAAAGTGGTCAATTTTGCCTTCAATAATAACCAGTTCACCAACTCCATTCGTCGACATGCACCCCCACACTATTGCATACCCACCGCCATCCTTCACAGACGCTTTCAGATTTTTCTCTTAAAGCTCAGTATTAGGACGCTGCCAAACTGTTATCCTCTCATCAGACTGAAATATGTTAAATCTACTCCCGTCAGCAAATATAACGTCATTCCACCACTCATTGTCCTCTCTAACATGCTCTTTGGCAAACAGCATTCTCATTCTTCGATTTATTTGATTTATGAACGGCTTCCTTCTTGCAATACCACCGTGCAAGTTACCTCTCCTTTGCACTCTCCGTATTCTTTAGGGATGCACTTTCTATCCTGTGTCTGCGGAAATCTGCGTAACGAGTTTTGGAGCATTTGTCTTGGGTTCCTTTCTTGTCTTTCTGGTGATATAACTCTCTTCTCTCACAGAGAAAGTTCTTGGACGTCCCGTATGCGGTAGATGTTCAATCCTATCTTCCTCCCGGAAACTTGTGATAATATCAGAGGCTGTACTTTTCTTCATTTGTAACATTTCAGCAATTTGACGACAACTTTTACCTTTGGCGTGGTGGAAAAATTACTGGCTGCCGCTGTTCGATTGTGCTCTCCCTTCCTCTGCGGCCCATTTTCTCTTAAGGCTTCGGCCACAGTGCAGGCGGCGAGCGGAGCGTTGCGTTCTGTGGCGGCAAAGATGAGACTCAAACCTGCGTTAGCAAATGCATGTGGCCATAGTGCCAGCGGCGCGTCATTTTGGAGGGGAAGTTGGCTCAAGGACAACGCTGCCTGCCGCCAGCCGCTCACTCCTGTTTGAGATTTCAGCTGCGCCGCTCGCAATGACTGTTCGTGAGTTAACAGGAGAGGAGATGTAAGTGCTAATTTCTGAAGTTCAAACCTGAACTTTCCTATAGAACGACTGAGAGAAGAACGTCGAAAACCTAATAGTGACAAGGGAAGCCCGGAAAGAGATTGGAACGATCTTAAAAACACCAGATAAATACAGTTAAAAATCAATCACGGTTATGGACATAAACATTATTGTCTTTAATGCATCATATTATTATTATTATTATTATTATTATTATTATTATTATTATTATTATACGCCCTATTTTTATTGTTTAATTAATATCATTATCCTTTGTAATATATTGGCGATATGAAAACTTGTGTTCGTCATTACATCTGACTTTTATGGGTCTCTGGAAATTGCTGACTTGCTTCTCCAGTCGCGCCTTAAGTTTTAGAAAAAAGTCAAAAGTTTGAATGGACATAAAAGTATATTTGAAAAATCTTAGCAGGAAATCAATTCAGTTCTCCATATAAATTGTGAAACTCCCCATGCATTTCACGTTATTTATTTACTGGATGATTACGAAATTCTCTCCTAGTCCTGCGTCGAATTCTTCAGTTTAGATAAAAAAAATTCTAAAACCAGAGACAAACGAGAAACCTTTGAAACTGCCATTATCTAATCACTGTGTGCAGGGGAGACGCCGCGCCGCTTACTGACTCTCGCTAGATGTCCACACAGGCGCTCTCTCCTCCCCACTCTTCAACTTTTCGATAGTGGCAACGCTCCGCTCGCCGCCTGCACTGTGGCCGAAGCCTAAGTTACACACTGTACTCTAACTCACTGAATGTTTACGTTCATACTGTCCGTAGCTCTTCTGTACACGACCTCTGCATGGCAACTGACTTGTGTCCGAATAATTTTGTTGAAGCACGTTAACTGCGTTCTGAGGTTCCTGGGTCACTGGTTCTCTCCTGTTAACTAAAAGTACACATTTCAACGCCGTGTTGAATCTCTCAAATTGGGGTGTGTCAGAAAATAGTTTGCGTGTACAATATTTTCTGTGAAATATAGGGACGGTGTGTAGCAAAGGCTATAATTACTAATTGTCCGAATAATTATGTGAGTGATTGTAGTTACAACATGTACAGATGGTGATAGTAATTTGGTCAAAATAATGAACCTACCAATAGAAATGGCGGTCATTTTAGTAAGTATGGGAAGGTAAGGGACATCAGAAATTAAAGATGGTCTTCAAATTACATATACAACATTTACAGTGGTATCAGAGCTATGCGAATAGAACTTAAAACTGCCATACCACCAATCGTGGCAATAGAGGGATATAAAGTGCAGGTAATATATGAAGGGCAACCCAAATCTTGCTTTTACTGCAACGCTACGGATTACTTTAGACAATATAACCCCATACGGCGAGGGGAGGACGGCAACAAAACAGGGCCCAGAGTGCTCAGCGAGATAATTGCGAACAGGGAACGTCACACTGATTCACCCTCTATATTAGAGCTGGATACTATACCCACAAGCATACCTCACTCAGACAAACCTGCCCAAGTACAAACACAAGCTCCACAACAACAAGAAGTCGATGAGTCACTTACTCACTCCAATGCCTTATCGCGGAAATAAGTCTGCCAGGCAGCGTCACCAAGCTACAAATCCACACAGCAACAAATAAAACTGTCAAAACAAGACGAACACGAGCAACAACATACATCCGACAATATTCAAAACAAGAATGAAGGACATGTTGAAACAGAAATTTCGCTAATACACAACCTCGAACAGGAAAGTGTAAGCACACTTTTCAACACTGAAGCGGAGAATATAATAAATGCTAAGATACTAGAGAAACCAGGAGAGAGGGACACAAGAATTCAACCTCTAAACAAGAGCGTTCTTCAAGAGACTACGACTTATAGCATGCAATGGGCCGATGCGATCAAAGCGGAAACCGCGAATCGTATGGAAATACAAGAGACGAGGTCAGGGGATCAAGAAAGCTTGAAGGCAAATGAAACATCAACCCAAGAAGTTGCCATTTCGAAAAGAAAAACAAAGTTAAAATACACCGAATCACGACGGAGGAAACACAGAATCCATACATAGGCAGTGACCTGTGGCTATAGGGGAGTAGAGTAGGAGTTAGACGATAAGAGTCCCTCCCCCGATCTCCGTTGAATTTATTAGGAGAATAAACATGCCTACTTTCACGAGGATGCCGTTAACATTCACACTGATGACACTGAATATGAATTGTATACATGCTGCAAGTAAACAGTCGCTTTTTAAACATATTATTCGTGACCAGGACGTGGACATAATTATGTTGCAAAAAGTGGCAATCGAATACCTTGATCCCATTCCTGGATATAATAAAATTATTAATATTAACGAGCACAAACGCGGTACAGCCGTATACATTAAGGACAATTTTCTATACCCTGACACAGCACTCCTGCCAAATTCCTGAGGAATCAGCATACGCAATCGGGGCTTACTAATTGCAAACATCGTCGCTTAAGTGCGGCCAGTATCCAGTAATCGGGAGATAGTTGGTTCGAGCCCCACTGTCGGCAGCCCTGAAGATGGTTTTCCGTGGTTTCCCATTTTCACACCAGGAAAATGCCCGGGCTGTACCTTAATTAAGGCCACGGCCGCTTCCTTCCATTTCCTAGGCCTTTCCTATTCTATCATCGCCGTAAGACATATCTGTGTCGGTGCGACGTAAAGCAAATAGCAAAAAAAAAAAAAAAAGTTGCAAATATCATTACCCCATCAGACTCACAAGCAAGGACGCAAAGACGGCTGTTCTATACCACAGAATTCCTCCCACTTATTTACAGACATGGAGACAATATGATCCTTGGATGTGATTTTAACGCAGTATTATCACCCAAACACCAAACAGGACAGTTTCAGGGATGTCCCGGGCTATCTGATTTAATAAAAGGGCTACGCCTAAACGACACATGGGGAGTGAAGCAACAGATATCAGCTGGATATACATATTATTACCAAGGTGACGCTTCTCTACTAGATAGAATATATGTCAGCTAGCGATGGGCAACGCTCTCGCTCGAGACTCTCGAGACTGACGTCGCAGATCTCGAGACTCTCGCGAGAATCCCGAGACCGATCCTCCTGTAGGGCAAGCTGTGCGACGTACCAGTAAGTACGACTGTAAACTTGACGGTATATCATTGGCAGTTATTGCGTGAAATAACGTTCTCTTATGAAAACGTGTGAGCCAATACATTTTGTCAAACGCCTGGAAAAGTACTGCATGTTCAACTATGAACCCCTTAATACCATTAACTAAAGTGGAAACAGAATTTCAGTATCTTAAACTGTTCACGGCTTATTTGGGGTGGACATCCTAGCTGAATAACAATGCATACTTTGTGAATAACTGTAGATAGGATGTACACGTACTTGGATACTAGAGGCGTGCATTATTCGAACCTGTGACGGGGAAGATGTGCTTTGCTACATATGCAACCTCCATTACACTGGAGTGGAACGTGTAACAGGGGTGATGGGCAACGTTCTCGAGACCGATTCTCGAGAGCTGCGAGTTGTGCGACGTCCCAGTAACTACGAGTGTAAGCTTGATAGTTATCAACAGCAGTTCTCACATGGAAACGTGTGTGACCATAAATTTTGTCAAAATCCTATGAAAGCACTGCATGTTGAAGTATGAGCTCCTTACAATTAACGAAAGTGAATACAGAATGCCAGTATCTTAAACTGTTCACGAGTTATGTCAGGTGGACATCTTAGCTGAATAACCCCTATAATTTGTTAATAATTGTTATTAGGATGTAATCCTACCTGGATGCCTCACAATCGTTGTCGTCAGGGTAGTTTCTTGTGATTCAGACCGGGCCGGAGGTGTTCTGTGACGATTCCTCTTCATTGATTTGTTTCTTTTTGCTAGAGGCTTTACGTCGCACCGACACAGATAGGTCTTATGGCGACGATGGGATAGGAAAGGCCTAGGAGTTGGAAGGAAGCGGCCGTGGCTTTAATTAAGGTACTGCCCCAGCATCTGCCTGGTGTGAAAATGGGAAACCACGGAAAACCATCTTCAGGGCTGCCGATAGTGGGATTCAACCTACTATCTCCCGGATGCAAGCTCACAGGCGCGCGCCTCCACGCGCACGGCCAACTCGCCCGGTCTTCATTGATATTATGCGTTTGTAAGTGCCGGATCATCCCAGAAGTATCTCTGCCGATGTATTTTACTTCTTTTGAATAAGCAACACAGTGGGCTGTGATATGTGACATCTCTTAAAAATAACCGACATCCACGACTTACGTTGCGTTTCGGACATCGTCTTCAATTTGTCGCGTACAGTTCGACACAGTTCACATTGCACCGTCATATATCGAAGTACCTAGCTAATTATGACGCGAATACTCCATAGCAATTTAGATTGCACATTCCACTCGTGCGTAATTGTGGTTGCATATGCAGCTAGGCGCGTCTTGCCTCGTCTCGAGTTCGAATAATTCACGCCTCTAGTATCCAGTTACGTGTACCTACAGTAGCCGTCAGGTTCTGTACTTAAACCACTCATTCGTGTACCTACCAGTGCATACAATGCCCGAATGCGTATCCTTTATAATTATGTTATACTTCGTCAAAATATACCTCGGTATAAACGAACGCCCTAGTCGCTTGTTGACACGTATATACAAAAATGAGAAGGCCCGTGGGCTATTCGCATATTCGGAACAAACAACATTCAGCTCCGACTACCTGCAGGCCTACGACACGCTGCTCGCCGCACATTGTGGGGACAACGCTCTCGAGATTTCTCGAAATTTCTCGCGAGAAATAATGCCTGCGCTAGTCTCGAGAAATCCCGAGAAATCTCGAGACCTCGTCTCAGACTGCCCATCACGAATATCACCGGGGGACTGAAAGACCAAGCCAGGGAAACAGATGTATGCCCAGTGAAAATTTCAAAACAATGCGCGTTTGTCTGTAAGATCGGACAACCTGAGTGGGGACGAAGACGGGCACGAGGAATTTGGAGGTTAAATCAATCTATTTTGAAGAACATGGACTTAGAAAAAAATGTTTTTGCTGAATGGCAAAAAATGGAAAACATACATACCCCGATATAGAGATACTATTCATTGGTGCCTGTTATGCGCTAAACCTCGCACGATCTGGCTATTGAAGACATATAGTGCCGAGAGGAGAAGGCAGTTAAACAAAATGACAGAATTCTATTATAAATGCTTAAGACAGTGTATCAGGTGGGTGCTGCTAACACTAACAAGAGCGCAGCTACTAACGATACAGCGAAGAGAAATGGAAGGTCTGAAAATTAAAGTGCAAGATCTTCAAAATCTTGCCAACGAGTCTCCTTCCACTTACCAACTTGTTAGGAATTGTATAAATGGACGTCAAACATACATCCATCTCATCGCAACCACTAATGGCCAAATAGCGAATAGCCCAGAAATAATAAAAGCAATGGCGGAGAGCTTTTTTCAGTTCTTGTATAAGGAATAGTCACCCAACGTTATAAATCACTAACATCCATTCCTTGATGGTATAAGAGGAATACTTCAGCATAGGGAACAATAAAGTTTGACCCAAGATATCACCATAGTAGAAATCCATCAGACAATACTGCAAAGCGCATCGAACAAATCTCCTGGTCCCGATGGTCTACGGAGAGCTTTTTACGTTATATATTGGTCCATCATTAGAGATGAAATTGTTGTAGCAATGAATGATGCCTGTAATTCAGAAAGGAACATCGACAAGGTGAAAGAAAACCTTCTTCCCAATATGACAAATCCAACCAAGTTATCTGACTTTCGGCCTATAACGCTCTTAAATTATGACTATAAGCTATTAACTAAATGTGTGAAAAAGATAATAACTGCATGTTTGGAGGACGCCACATCAGAGCATCAGTCTAGTGCGATACCAGGAAGATGCTTAATAAATTATCTATGTGTAATTCTGGATATTATAACCTAGTCATTGGTTAGCAATAAAAATAAACTTATAAAATCACTAGATTTTGACCACGCATTTGACAGGGTAATCTACAAATATATAACTGAAACACTAAATGCCCTTGGCTTTGACACTCGATTCACGACTCTCATTTTTAAAGTTCTGAATGGAGGCTCTTCAAAGGTTAACATAAATGGCTACTTAACAAGACCAAACAACATCCACAGAGGAGTACGATAAGGGTGTCCGCTGTCTATGTTAATCTTTGTTCTCCCCCTTGAACCCCTTCTTAGCAATCTACAACAAACTTTCAGTCCTAGTAATCTAGATACTTTCGTATTCGCAGATGTCGTTACTCTAATATTAGATCAACACATTGATACTCGGCATTTGCTCAAGGTAATTGAGCATTACGGAAGATATTCCGGGCTCAGATGAACCCAAAGAAGAAAAAGGCGATGTGGATTGGAAAAACGGCCCGTGTCCAATGGGCACTTACAGAGTGCTTAACATTAACGCAAGAAATTAAATTTCTGAGAATAACCTGTTTTAATAGTGTGCAAAAGATATAAAAAAGAACCGGCCGATGCTTTGCATTCTGTAATGGGCATATTGCAACAGGTTAGGTATAGATCTTTTTTCTTACAACAAGGAATAATGGATATGAATATGTAAAACATAAGGAAAAATTGGTCTCTGAGCAAAATACTTCTCATGCCAAGGATGATTGGTAAACGTATAATTTCAGTTGTTGGTGGATTCACTTGGCAAGGATCATTAATACGTCTTGCCAGAAGTACACTCAGCTTACATAAATCCCAGGGTGGATTGGGAATAATCGACCTAAAAGAGAAAGCAAAACCTCGTTTCTAACAAGAAACTTTAAGCTGTTTCACAGAGAAGGGGATCATAAATCGAAGAATTTCCTCACATGATGGCGCAGTCTTCAACAGTGCATTAACCCACCAGCTTATTATGGCATCCATCATCATGCACCTCACACAAAGTACCTGAGAGTCGAGTTAAGTTATATCAAATCGATACAAAATACTTTATTTGCAAATGAGGTCCTACCTCGGTGGCAAATGATACACAAAAATACATTATTCTCAACAACCACATTTTAAGATAAAATGAAAAGAAGACATTTATCCTAAAATACAGTGTTATACAATTTACATTAACAATTTTTCTATTCAACACACAACTCACACTTAATAAATTTACAAAATTCTACTCATAATATCTTCTGTACTTACACACATAATCAACTCATGTACAGTATTTGGAATCCCTTCAAAAATACTATACAATATTGCTATAAGATTTAAATGCACATTGCTTTTCTAACCCATTTTGGTACCTAACGTGCATAACGCCCTGCTGCGTCTTAACCGAAGCCCCTTTTACCGCTTCTTTTCAGAGTTCCTGAAGGGCCTTCATAGCTACCGTAGCGGTCCCAGGGCCTTCGAAGTCCCCACTGTAATGCATCCCTATAGGCAGTCCCCTACTTCAGCTGTCCAGTCTTCATAGACAATGGGATACATTAATTTATTCACAAAAAATTGTTATCACAATAAACTGCAACGGTCGAATACCCTCTAATATTTCTTTTCTCTCTTGCCGTTTATTATTTTCTTGAATATCTGTACATATTTTGGAAAAGGATCAAACTCTTCCCCTGGTAAACTCTTCCACTCCTTCACTCCCTTCCCAATGAATGAAAATTTATCCCAATCATTTCAGCTAAACTCCCGTCGAATTTTATACTTGGGATCAGCCCTGCCGATATATTTATTTTCCAACTGAAGCCTCTCATGGATATCTCCCCATGCTTCTTCTCCTGTATAGGCTCTATATAATCCTATAAGTCTACTTTTCACACTTCTCTTATATAAAGCTTCCCACACAAGTTTCTGTAACCTTTATGATACATTACTTTTTCTCCTGAAATTTCCCGTTTCAAATCTTGCTACTTTCTTCTGCACACCATCTATTTCTTTTATTAGGTATTCCTGGTGAGGATCCCAAACACTTTTTGCCTATTCTAATAATGGACGAACAATAATTAAGCAACTTTTCTCTTTTAATTCCTTGTTGCATCTTTTAAGTAGCCTCATTATGATATGTAACGATCTGTATGCTTTCCCAACAATGTCATCAGCATGACCCTTCCAGTGCAAATTACTTTCAAAACTCACACCTAAGTGTTTGCACTTGCCATGTTCTGGGACAATTACCTCGTCCAAAGTATATTTAAATTCCGTTTTTAAGCTCCTGTTTGTAAATGTTGTGACAATTGATTTGCCTCCATTAATTTTAATATTATTCCCTTCAAACACATTGTTGGATAATGTCAAGGTCTCTTTGTAATTCTGTACAATCATCTATGTTATTTATTTCCATATTAACAATTATATCATCTGCATACAATCTTATTTTTGATGTTATATTGTTCCATAAATCATTTGAGTATATTCAGAATAGTAAAGGGCCGATTTTACTACCCTGTGGAATTCACTTCAAAATTTCTCTTCCTGTGATACATGATTTCCTACTTTGAACATTTGAACCCTTGAATTTAGAAATGTTCTTATTCAACATATAACCCTTATATCCAATCCATTCCCTCCAGTTCCTTTAATAATATACCATGTTCCACTCTGTCATATGCTTTGGAATGGTCTATGGCTACGCAATCCAACTGGCCTCCTGAATCCAACTGATTTGATTTGTCCTGCTGAAATCCCACCATTTGTGCCTCACAAGAAAATTTCTTTCCTAATCCATACTGGATCCTCATCTTTACATACCCCTCTAATATATTTTGCTATTAATACCTCCAGTATTTTACATATTATAATGGTCAGATTGACTGGTCTGTAGTTCTCAGGTTTGCTTTTATCACCCTTTCCTTTATAAATTGGTATTACTATAGATTCCGTCCATTCTTTTGGTATTACACTATTATTTATGATACAGCCAGAAAGAAATTTATAATAAGCCGCTAGGTACCACTCCATTGTCTTTAATACCTCCCCAATAATTTGATCACTCCCTGCTGCTTTTCCTTGCTAAATCAGTTGTATTTTTTCTGAAAATATCCTCATTTGTAAATGAGAAGCTTCTTGTTTCCTTATGTGTCTCTCCTTATCTATCTTCTTTTTCGGTTTACAACTCCTGACAATCATTTACTGAATCGATGAATTTCCTACTAAATAGATTTACTTTCTCATTATCTGTTAAAAACTGTTCACCCCTTTCTCCCAACATTGTGGGAATTTGGATTATTTTTCCCTTTTGATTCCTAATATATGAATACAGCTTTTTCCATTCTCTTTATGGTCATTACCCTCATGCATTTTGCCATTTATGTCGTTCTCTTTTGCTTCTTTCTTCACTCTAATAAGTTCCCTTATTAGCTGTTTTCTAGTTTCTCTGTTCTTCCTACCCACTTTGATTTTCCTGTTTGCAATTCTACATTTTCTTTTTAATTTCCTAATTTTCTTTGTATAATAAACAGGGTCTGACATCATTTCACCCTTCCTAAAAGGTAAAAATCTATTCTCTCCTTCCCAAATGATTCCATTAGAGGTTGCCCAAAGTGTATTGGCATCACTCCATTCACTTATCCAACAACTGAATTGTTATTTAAGGTAAGTCCCGAATTCCTCAAATTTAGATTTTTCTGTACAATTTCTCATCTTGTGTAACCCTCTTATTAAGCTTTTTTTGGCACCGGTCCTATATCCATTACTACAGTTTTATGGTCACCTATCCCTTCAATTACCACAGTATCACCAAAAATTTCCCATGGCTTAACCAAGAATACATCTAGTAAATTATTGAGGCTCGTTGGTGCTTGTGCTACGTGTCTAACTCCACCCACCCAAATCAACTTATGTGCCAGTTTCTGTTCATGGGCTTCACATGCAGCTCCATTCCATTCAACTTCAGGCAAGTTTAGATCTTCCCCAATTATTACCATATCATTATTATTACTTTGTGTGTATAATCTGTTAATTTTCAAATATTTCCACGTCTCTTTCCTTTCTTGTAGGCCTATATGTTCCTATAATTCCCTCCTGCTCCATTTTATCACAAACTCATTCTATCCCTAAAATTTCATTCCTTTCATCGGTAAACCATTCATGTGAGCAATAAGTCTCCTTCACCAGAATAAACACCTCTCCTCCCATTTTATCTCCTCGGTCTCTGCGATAAACTGTAAACCCTTCTGGAAATAATTCTCTATTACCCACCCCTTCTCTCAACCATGATTCCACCCCTCACTACATTAATCTCATAAGATTCCATCAATGTACTGACTTTTAATTGCCTATTTACTACACTTTGACAGTTTACCAGGAGAAATCTCCGACCCCCTTCCTCCCTTAAAATAATTTACTATGATTAAGATCTTGTTGACCCTCTGCCATACTGAAATTTTCTTTATTTTCCAAATGATCATCAAGATAGTTTAAAGTACGTTCCGTTACTTTTATTTTACTGTTGGGCTGAGGTCTATGATGCATTTCCTTGAGTTGCTAATTGATAAATATTTACTTATATTCCTTGGATGTTTTTACCTTTTTCCTAAAATAGTGTTACCTGTGGGGTCATCTCTAAGTTTGATCACCCAACGATCTAGCAACGTTGGTTTTCCCCGTTTTTGATTAAGTTTTATTATTATCTCTAATTCTCAGCGGCATATTCAAATTCTCAATCAACTTTCCTTACCAGTCACACACTTGATTTTTCACGTGCTTGTTCATGTGAAAATCAAGCCTTGTAAAGTGATGCATAGATAACCACTCACTTTCAAAATTAATTGCTAGTCTTTCCCTGTTTACAATTTCAGATGCATTAATTAATCCTGTCATATGTTTGTTAGCACTCTCAATAACAGGACGTCGCCACATCTACACATGTCTCAACGAGTAACTTTTATAATTGTATAATCTCTCAACAGTATTTAGCCCCTAACATAACGAAAGCAGCTACGATAATCAACTGGAATAGAGTATGGAGAAATATCTCCAATCCCATATTTCCGGGCGCAGTAAAAGGAAGTTGGTATAAACTAATCCATGACATCATACAGAAAAACAGCAGACTTCATCATATTCATATGGTGGAGACAGATTTGTGCAACTTTTGTCAACACAAGGCACAATCCTACACAGACTTACAACTTGTGCGAAGGTTCGACCGACAGAGAATAAATTTAAACAGATGCTGGAGTGCATTATCGGACGTCCGAACACATATATCGCACCTGAATGGGTAAAGTAAACTCGTGTCCTCATCCAGAAGTGGTGCAGCTTTTTCAGGCACACCCCCATTGGAGGTGAGCTGCATGTACCATTTCAACCACATACCAGCCCTCCTGCCATTCTTAAATTTCCAACACTAAACGTTACGCTACGGAGGCGGTCACCTGAATGGGTGATCCGCCCTATATTTAGTTTACAACCACCGCAACTGAACAGTGCTGTCTTGTTTCTGTTAGGTTGTTACGTGAACTGTGTGCTGAAATCTTCTGAGTCTTACCGTGAACTCGAAGGATATCCGTGATAAGTGACCCTGTTTTAATGTGCATACAGTGTCCGAAAAGGAACATATGGTTGGGAGAATATGTAGAGCAGTTAAGTAGTGTTCGGTAAGTGTGATGTCCTGGAAGTGCCAAGGGTAAATTAATAAAATCAAAAATTAAAATAGACTGTAAAAACCTGTGATATACGTTTGTGTGATTCATTCATTTGTTATTTGTTAATTCTTGTCATCTACAGATGGGCATTATTGTGATATTCTGAGACGTCGAATAATTCATGAACATTAGGCACCTATAAGTTGCAAAGACGGTTTCTCTTTGTATTTTTCACTATCTAATAGTGTGTGCATTTGTTAAACTGTTGAAATAATTTTATGTATTAACTATTATACGTAAACAAATCAGATGTAAGAAAAGTGATACATACACCAGGCACCTCGCGAGCGCCGTACTTCTTACTACAAATGTCCCGCATGCACTAGTGATGCATGGGATGCCTGATCACTTGTTTTCGAAGGGTCGACAACGTGTTGTATTTCGGATCTTGTGAAACACGTAGCAGTCATTATACTGCACACGTTCTGTAACAGGGTGCATTTGCAAATACGCCAAAGAAACTGTAAAGAAAATGTAGTAGCTAATTAATTTAAACACGTGCAGACGTTCCGCTCTATAAAAGAGTTGTTTGCGTGAAACAAAACTAATGTATTTGTTTATATATTCAAAGCTCAAAAATTAAAATGTCACGCTTCAATCTACCAAAACGTTTCTTTCTACATCTACTCATAATAGATATGCTCAAAAATATGTCCCTAATGGTGAAGGTAGTGCTGAACACGTCTCGTAGTGTTTGCATTTACTCGTCTCATCATTTAAGGTGTCACTGCAGCACAGGCCACACGAATTCGTTTTTTTTTTTAAATGTTCAGCATTTTTTGGCCCTGTTTCGTATTCTTTCGATTTGATATATCCCCACATAAAAGAGTCCAGATGGATGAGATCAGATTATGTTTGTGGCCATAACGGCTCGAAAGTAATGAGATGGTGCACCATCAGGCTGGAACCAATGTTGCAGTACAAGCTGCAGTGGAATGTCTTCTAAAACGTTTTCTAGAGACACGTCGATTTCTGAAATTTCCAGATAACGCTTACGGTGAGTATAGAGGATGTAAATTCATGTCCAATGCTGTAGTCTCCCAGAAAATCGCACCGCACATTAAGCACCGCTGGAGTTGCATATGCTGCGATCGAACACAGTGGGGGTTTGCTGGAGCCCAATAATTGAGATTATGAATGTTAATGATGGAATCATTCGAAAAGTAACATTTATCGTTGGATCTCCCTGTAATGCCGCGGTTATATTTCGGCAATATATTGGAACTATGCTGTTATTGTGACATTCTGAGACGTCAAATAATTCATGAATATTAGGCACCTAGAAGTTGAAAAGGAAGTTGTGAAGGATTGCTGTCAAGTATTGCAGTAGGCCCTTCATTCAACAAAACTTCAGCATTGTCAATTGATGATATGGTTCCAATATTACCCGGCGATCAAAGTCCTCTCCATAGAGTTGAGGATATAGGTTCGCCTAATATAGGTGCCATTTTCCCTCTTTCAGTATCGTTTGTATTGACGTTCGGGATACTCCTGGCTCATCTGCACCTCGTCCTTGCCGTCAGTAACATTAAGCATGCATACATTGTAACCATGATTGTTTTTAAATGCTATTTGTTCGGGGCGTCGACCTATAGAGATCTTTTGCCCCTACTTGCACCAAATGATATGAATTTGCGTGTAATTGGAATTGTGGAAGTGTAGAGTGCGGAATGTGAGGAAAGGAACGTTAAGGACGACACAAACACCCAGTCCCCAGGCCAGGGATATTAATAATTTACAACTAAAAACCCCTCACCCGGCCGGGAATCGAACCCGGGGCTGCCGGGTGACAGGCGGACGCATTGCCCCCTATACCGCGGGACCGGACAACGATGATTGTTTGTATATGATGATTATTATTATTATTATTATTATTATTATTATTATTATTATTATTATTACCGTTATTTTTGTGGTAGGTTGAGGTGAAAGAAGGTGCGGGTGTGAACGGGTCTCAAACTACGAAATTAAAGTTAATGTAAAATTTAACAAGGTTATATTCTCTTTCCAAAATTCAGAAATAACACGAAAGACAGGTACAGAGTAGCAAGGCAATAAAAATACAATTACAATATTTACAGGATTTGGGCTTCGAGCCCCAACCTCACAATTCTTCAGCAATTAGCCCAGTTTTACCCCAAACACAAGTTTCAACAGAGGGGCAGATAACCCCATTCATGCCTAGGAGCACTTGCTCCAAATTACACAGTAAGGCCTCCTTGAGGCGCGCAGAAAACAAAATTTTCAAGAAAGAGCAACTTGCTCTCAAAATTCAGGCCTGTCAAAGGCCACACCTAATTCCACCTTCAAGCTGTCCTCTAAGGACATATACACAGGGGTAAAATACCCAACCTACTGAGGTCTATTAAATGAGAAGAAGCTTAATTACATGACCTCTAAAATAACAATTGAGAGGAGGCGATCTGCACTCCTAATACACTTGTTTAAAACCCTAATCTGGCACTAGGCCGCTAATGCAAGGGCTAATCCCATACTAAAGAGGTGACTTAAGAAAGAAACAATTTACATTACTGTTACGGAAGAATCGGTTGAGAAAAATAAGTTCACCTCAGAACAATATGAGTGGGAGATCGAGAGGGTTAAGCCCTCTCTATCCCAATATGTAGTTTTGACAGAGAATAGAGGCTAAGAGTAGTTACATTTTAGGAAAAGGTTACATGGTAGAAACGCTTCGGACCCGCCCCGAGAGTTAAACTGCTGAGCTAGCAAGAAAGAAGTTATTAAAAGGCCATTACCTTGGTGTAGAACTGCGCCCCGAAGAAAGAGGCGCTTCCCGCCCCCTGCTATGTACTTTACACACTGAAAGATGGTACCGAAGTGGCGCAGAGACCCTAAAATCAGCAGTTTATATACTCTCGCGGAAAGTTCGAGGCGTTTCGGGAAGGAAAACACCCGCCCACAATCATTTTATTGGTGGATAAAGAAAACCCCTACACAATATGAAGAAGAAACACATTATTGGTGGAAAATTAATTAAAGAAATTCGGGATTGGCTAGATTCAAAACAAGGGGAAAGAAAGGGTTAATATTGCCAACTTAAACAATGACTGAAAGAAATTTAGCAAAGAACAAACTTTTGAAATTAAATTTTCTCCAAAAAAACAGTTCTTTCACTTCGCACTAGGGTGCACCGTTGTAGTTCTTCAATAGTGTCCTCTAGAAGAGAAAGTTCAAACTTCTTACTACAAGCAAAACAAAATTACATCGAAAACAACACAGTTCAGAAACTTCAAAATTTCCAAGTAGTGGCATCTTCAGGGTAACTTGAAAATTAACACATAAGACAAAGTTCAGACTTCTTCCAGTAGGGGAGTTTCAACTGGCGCAAAGTTTAAATAAGCAGCGTGGAGGTGTACCGCCCGGTACAATTATTATTATTATTGTTGTCTTCACAGTGAGGCTGATATGTGCCTTGAACGATACGTTATCTCTCAATTACCGAGCTCGATAGCTGCAGTCGCTTAAGTGCGGCCAGTATGCAGTAATCGGGAGACAGTGGGTTCGAACCACACTGTCGGCAGTCCTGAAGATGGCTTTCCGTGGATTCCATTTTCACACCAGGCATATGCTGGGGCTGTACCTTAATTAACGCCACGGCCGCTTCCTTCCAGTTCCTAGGCCTTTCCTATCCCATCGTCGCCATAAGACTTATATGTGTCAGTGCGACGTAAAGCAAATAGGAAAAAGCTCTTAATTGCAGCTCTGTTCGGCGAGATACCTGTCTGTTTGGAACCTCATGTGCATCTTCGGCTGCATTCTGATCACATTTTCCATAGATTACAATGATGTCTGCGTATTCCCTGTTGTTGAACACACTAGCTATTGCCCATATGTAGCTAGCAAATATAGTGCTGCTGTATCATATAACAGCCTAGTACTATGCGGTCGGAATCGAGGCTAGTAGTATAATTGGATGGTTCTGCGGCCGCCTCCGCCTCAGGGCTCCCAGGGGCCCCTCCGCCTCCGCCTCACGGGAGGCCCTCCCAGAGGCCTCCTCCGCCTCCGCCTCCCGAGGGGCCTTCCCAGAGGCCTCCTCCGCCTCCCGCGGGAAATTTGAATTTGTTAACAAAGCCACGTGCTTTTTTACAGCTGTCATCGACAACAACGCATCGCTAACCTCACTGCTGCCATCTTGACGGGCCTAAACCTCAGTGGTACCAACTTTACATAACTAGCGCGAGGTAAACAAATCCACGTGTTTTTTGACAGCCACGTGCTTTTTGACAGACAACAACGCATCACTAACCTTAGTACTGCCATCTTGACGGGCCTAAACCTCAGTAGTACCAACTTAACCTCACAAGCGCGAGATAAACAAAGCCACGTGCTTTTTGACAGCTGTCATCCGCCATCTTTAAACTACAGAGCACCGTGCTGCCCTCTTTATCGCAATAGCTGTAAATTCGTCACCTGTCATCGGGAGTACTGCCATCTTGACGGGCCTAAACCTCAGTAGTACCAACTTAACTTAACTAGCGCGAGATAAACAAATCCACGTACTTTTTGAGAGCTGACATCCGCCATCTTTTATGAACAGAGCACAGTGCTGCCCTCTTTAGCTACTTACCTTTGAAATGTGGTGGCGGATAATTTGAAAAATGCTTTTTGACAGCAGCCATCTTGCATCGCAAACCTCAGTGCTGCCCTCTTTAGCTAGATACCTTTGAAATATGGTGGCAGACAATTCCACGTGACAGCAGCCATCTTTGAGCACCGTGCTGCCCTCTTTGTGGTGGCGGGTAATTTTTACGTCACAGCTGTCATCCGCCATCTTGCATCGCAAACCTCAGTGCTGCACTCTTTAGCTAGATACCTTTGAAATGTAGTGGCGGCAATTTGAAAAAGTATTTATGCTCTTGTTTGGAAACAAAGCTACGTGCTTTTTTGACAGCTGTCATCCGCCATCTTTAATCAACAGAGCACCGTGCTGCTATCTTGCGGGCAATTTCGTCAGCTGTCATCCGCCATCATTAAACCACAGAACACCGTGCTGCCCTCTTGCGTCAGCTGACATCCGCCATCTTTAAACTACAGAGCACCGTGCCGCATTCTTGCGAGCAATTTCGTCAGCTGTCATCCACCATCATTAAACTACAGAGCACCGTACCGCACTCTTGCGGGCAATTCCGTCAGCTGTCTTCCGCCATCTTTAATCAAGAGAGTGCAGTGCCGCACTCTATGTGGTGGTGACAAATTCCACATTCGCCATCTTTAATCTACAGAGCGCCGCGCTGCACTCTGTGGTGGCCGATAATTTGAAAAGCTGCCAAGAGAGCATCGTGTTGGTATCTTTATTCTTTGGCATGTGGTGACGGCAAATTCCACATCCGCCATCTGAGAGCACCGTGCTGCGCTCTTGATCGTAGTAGAGGGCAATTTAAAAAGAACATGTCAAGGAATACCTTTGTTCTAGGAGAAGAAAAGACTACAGTTCTGAACGGCTTGCGTAAGATAGCGATTGTTATAACCTCCTTTTCCCTGCTCTGTTAAGGCATAGCTTTATCGAACATACAACGCGATCTTACACATAAGACAGCATCCATATCACGTACCTGCAAGTTTAGACTTGAAGACATAATACTGCTTATAGTTCGACGTTGTTGAACACTGCATTGCATGACTAGAATCGAGCACTGTTTAGAAAGAAAAAACAATTATCTTCTCAACATACTTACTAAGCTGCTCTTCTTCCTCTGTCAAGGTACATCACTATCGAACATGCATTGCAAAAGCAAGAGTGTGCAAGTTTAGACTTGAACCCATACTACCGTTTATAGTTCGATGTTGTTGAACACTGCATTGCAATCAAGCACTGTTTAGAAAAAGAAAAAAATTATCTTCTCAACATGAGCTAGACAATAACATACTTACGAATCTGCTCATCACCTTCTTTCTTGTTTTTCTTCTTTGAGTAATAAACGAAACTCTATCTTGCAAATAAGGAGCGGGCGGAAGGTAATACCTAACCTAAAATAAAAGAATATGCCAATTCTACATTATTTATTTACATCTTGTATGTACAAGTGTTATCTCGAATCATTTTACCCTAGTGATGTTTGCGTACATCTCCCATTCTCAACGCAATTCTTGTATGTACAAGTTTAAACTTGCCGTACTACGCTCTCAGCGTACCTCTCCCTATCTTTATACAATATGTACAGTGAATTGTGATGTAAGACAGCGTAACGTATATATTTTACAAAGTACACACCTCTAACATAATGTTTACACACATCTGCTTTATGTAAAGTAGTACCCATCAATACTACTAATGCCCCCAGGCTAGAGTGTTGGTAGAATTTGGAATGACAATCCGTTTGCATTCAACATTATTAACGGCTACCTTACTAATTAAATGAGTGTACAACTGGTGCTTCTTGCTTCTAATGACAGACATTTGCTTATGCAAAACAGGTGGATTACTTTTAATGCAATTGTTATAGTTTTCAAACCTTAGCTGATTCTGAACGACATTCCTTTTAACCCCCTTCAATCTCTTTATTTGTAATTCATTTAAGAGTCTTATGCAATATGACTTGGATTTTGTACCTACAAATGAATCGATAATATTCCCAGAACATTCATCTTTCATTTTACCTAGAACCTTTTTTGCTCACTAGCGGTAGATGATATTGATTATTTGCAGGATAGTTACTTGTATCAAACCTACCCAAGTCTGGCTTTATATCATTGTAATAGTCATCAGTTTTGATTTGATAAATAAACGAATCGGTATCTGTGTAGAGCAATTGCGCATTATACGCGTACTTCTTCATCATATAATCGTAATGAAATTCATACATGAGTGTTTTAGCCAACAAGTACTGCAAAGCCGACGTAGGTAGGTATGTCATACTTAACCTTAACACGATTCATCTGTATAATAACTAAATTCTCATGTATGATGGTGCAGCTGTGGATATTTGGTTTACTTATTAATGAGTTAGCACCATACCTTTTCTTAATATTTTCCCAGTTTGTAATCAATTTTACATCAACGCGTTTGTCAACATTTTTAATAGTCTTACCAAACACACTGTTATTCATGAGCTTGTAGATATCTTTTCAAACTCGTTAACCGCATTCGTTCTTAAATTATTGTTCAGATCGATATATGGCTTTAGCCACGGTGAATGATTAAATTCTAGTACGCGATGAATTTTGGATAACTTCAAACCATGCTGCAAACACTGTTTTAAATTTCGGTAATGAATGATATACTTAGATTTATCACACAAATTGGCAATTAGCATTTTCGTCGTTGATGCGATGTACGGGGACTGCACATTTTCAGGGCAGAAAGGTAAGTCATTATGAGAAGTGTGTAACTCTTTAGGATACTGTAAGTCAACTTCGAGGAAATAGCCTTTATCAGCTTCATCGCCTAGGGCGTGCAGCGGTAAAGCATCAATTTCGCTCTGCGTTAGCCAGCGGAAATCACTCACCGGTAGATGCTGACTCTTTGCCCACCCATACTGATTATTAGCATCGAGATAAACGATATACTGAGATTCCTGACTAGAATCGAAACTCGGCATGTACATACTATTGGCCTTAGAATACCGCCCACTGCACTGACTTAGACTGCCTCGAATAGACGATTTTATAAAGTGCACCATATCAATATCGGTTAGCAGTTCCAAATTCACCTGCGTGTATTTTAACATGGCATCCCAACTTAACCCAGGCGCAGTAAAATACTGACATGGGTCAAGGCTCTAGGTTTTCTTGCAAACACAGCGAAAATTTTCAATAATATCAGCTAACAAAAGTACATCCGTCTTTAAATATAAGTCGGAGTATTCACCTAGCGTTTGAATGTGGAACTGCTCCCAGATATGTTGTGCATGTAAATAGTCATCATCACTAATATCTGCTGAATTCAGCGAGCTGTAAAAGGATTGTTTCGATGGTAAAGCACGTTCTTCGAGGCGTTCTAAGCAGTCAAGATACTCATAACAAAAAACACCCTTACACCGAAGTAAATTAAACTGCGCTTCTTCAGGAAAAACGCGTCGAATTTCCGTAAATTGTTCCGGCTGTAAATGACTAGAAAGTTTATCGAGGCTACTCGCCATAAAGCGAAACGAGTCAAGGAATCTCAGTTTTATAGAATGCTCCGCATCTACTTTTACAGACTTTGCAAACGCAATGTACCGCTCTTTATTCTGAGGGATTATATCTACTTTTTTAATCTGAAGCTCCAAATTGTGAAATGATGAAATGTGAGTCGTAACCAGATAAGTTATGAAAAATTACAGGGATAAATTTAGGAACTCTGTACTTAAGATTACAGCTATAATGAGCGGCACATCTGTAGAAACCATTTAAATGATCATGATCAAAAACTTTAGGGTCATTTTCGGAAAATTCCCCATCACAAATGCTACACTTTGTAGCACGTTCATGATAATTTAACTGAATTTCGGTGAGTGGCTTCATAGGAATATTACTATTTAGAATATGACCAAGACTAATTGCATCACTTTCAAGTCTTTCTAAAAATACTTTAGCAGCATCAGGTCCTCGATACAGCTCTAACTTGTTAAGCGTAATATCATAACTACACTTAATGTAATACGCGAAGCTATACGGGACATGCATGTGCGTAGTATTAGTGAAAGAGTTGTCAGGATTAGGTAAGTATGTGTTGCATGGCGTGAGGATGGCTTCAAAGTCTGCATAAATCACGAAAGGTACCCACATCTGCTTGTGAAAATTTGTAAATTTTAAAACATTATTGCCTGTACTAGGTATCTCTGTACGTACATGATTGCAGTCATTCTTGGAATGCTTCTTTAACTGATCTTCAGTTCTAAAATACTGCAAGCATCCATCACATAGCCACTTTTTGTTACACCTGTTTGACAACTGACTACCAACAAGCCTACTCAGATTTTTAATCCAGCAAAAGTGGCTATTTTCACTGTTTTTGATATAGAGTAAGTTAACATGAGTACTCTTCTTATGGCATGTATAATACAGAGGGCCTACTACAGACTTTTTCTTTACACCATACACATTAATGCTAATGTTATTAAGTTCCTCAAACCGCTTAATATCCTTTAACTGCACAGGAAATTCTATACTATCGAAATTTAGTTGCGTTGAATAGTGTGGATACGATGATGTTATCTTAGCTACGTCTGATTTAGCAGGATTTAAAGCCGACATCACAGCCCAAGCAAAACATGCTTCGTCATTGTTTTGGATGTTTACAACAGCTTTTCTTTGCTGAATCCATGTCGGCAGCTCTATGTGCGAAGATCCACGCATAGGATTGTACTTATTGATGTTAACTTCTAGATACATTATTTCAACTAAAGCCCACCCTGATTCCTTTTCCTGAAATTCCTCGCTCTTAGTTGAAATAATGTTAGAGACATCCCTAAGTACATCACCGAAATTAGTCGACTCACTTAAGACAAAATTCTTCGTATTAAATGATTTAATGTCCGTTATTTCGGATTCATCCGTGCTTTTAATGTACAAGGCGAAAAGTTCAAAATTAACTTTAAATAAATTATGATTGGACAAAGATTTAGCAAGAAGCTGTTGTACATCCGGTTGAACACAATTTAAAAAGTTTGTAGTGCTCTGAAACTTTTGACTGGTGCGAATTCTGTAACTAGAAATGCTACTTTTAAATGCTGTATTAATTTCCTCCATGTTTGCGTTACTACCACTTCTACACGCATTATTTTTATGCGCATTACTCCGTAAGTGCCCCTGAGACTGTGAAGATGGTACATCAATAATACAGTGCTCCCAGTGAATAGTTTGAAGTTCATGATTTTTTCTAGGTTTTTTACTACTAGTACTTTCTACAGCTACATCCGTTTTTTACGCTTTTCTCCTATTACCTGAGGGCAAGTCGATACGTGATGTGCTTCTACTAAGTGAGCCTCGTATCGCTCTACGTTAGCGAAATACACACCACAAACTTCACATAAAGCAGATGTTATGCTACGATGTTTTGATTTTATATGGCGCATAACGTTATCTCGCCTTGTGAACGTAACGTTGCACTGCCCGCAGGAAAACGTATCAGACGCATCACTATGTTTCGATTTTACATGACGTGTGAGGATGTCACGTCTTCTGAACGTTTCGTTACACTGCGAGCAGGGAAACATCTGAAAAGAGAACAAACAATAGAGATTAGCCTAAAGTTGCGATGTTCAACGTATAGAGGTCGGACATGGCTGTAAGTTTTTGAATTTTTAAGATTAACCTCTTCTGTAGCATCAGGATTAAAGAGAACAACTATTTATCAATAGACTAAAGTTGCGATGTTCGGAAGAAACCAAGTTTCAACCTATAGAGGTCAGACATGGTTGTGAGTTTGAAATTATAAGATTAACCTCTTCTACAGCATGTAGATTGAAGAGAACAACTATTTATCAATAGACTAAAGTTGCGATGTTCGGAAGAAACCAAGTTTGAACCTGTACAGTTTAGACATGGCTGTGAGTTTGAAATTATAAGATTAACCTCTTCTACAGCATAAAACATTGAAGAGAACAACTATTTATAAATAGACTAAAGTTGCTATGTCCGGAAGAAACCAAGTTTGAACCTGTACAGGTCAGACATTGCTGTGAGTTTGAAATTATAAGATTAACATCTTCTATGACATGCAGATTAAAGAAAATAACTATTTATCAATAGACTAAAGTTACGATGTTCGGAAGAAACCAAGTTTCAACCTATAGAGGTCAGACATTGCTGAAAGTTTGAAATTATAAAATTAACCTCCTCTACAGCATGAAAGATTGAAGAGAACAACTATTTATCAATAGACTAAAGTTGCTATGTTCGGAAGAAACCAAGTTTGAAGCTGTACAGGTCAGACATGGCTGTGAGTTTGAAATTATAGGATTAACCTCTTCTACAGCATTAAACATTGAAGAGAACAACTATTTATCAATACACTAAAGTTGCTATGTTCGGAAGAAACCAAGTTTTGAAGCTGTACAGGTCAGACATGGCTGTGAGTTTGAAATTATAGGATTAACCTCTTCTACAGCACGAAAGATTGAAGATAACAACTATTTATCAATAGACTAAAGTTGTTATGTTCGGAAGAAACCAAGTTTGAAGCTGTACAGGTCAGACATTGCTGTGAGTTTGAAATTATAAGATTAACCTCTTCTACAGCATAAAACATTGAAGAGAACAACTATTTATCAATAGACTAAAGTTGCTATGTTCGGAAGAAACCAAGTTTGAAGCTGTACAGGTCAGACATGGCTGTGAGTTTGAAATTATAGGATTAACCGCTTCTACAGCATGAAAGATTGAAGAGAACAACTATTTATCAATAGACTAAAGTTGTTATGTTCGGAAGAAACCAAGTTTGAAGCTGTACAGGTCAGACATGGCTGTGAGTTTGAAATTATAGGATTAACCTCTTCTACAGCATAAAACATTGAAGAGAACAACTATTTATCATTAGACTAATGTTACGATGTTCGGAAGAAACCAAGTTTCAACGTATAGAGATCGGGCATGGCTGTGAGTTTGAAATTATAAGATTAACCTCTTCTACAGCATAAAACATTGAAGAGAACAACTATTTATCAATAGACTAAAGTTGCTATGTTCGGAAGAAACCAAGTTTGAACCTGTACAGGTCAGACATTGTTGTGAGTTTGAAATTATAAGATTAACCTCTTCTATGACATGCAGATTAAAGAAAATAACTATTTATCAATAGACTAAAGTTACGATGTTCGGAAGAAACCAAGTTTCAATCTATAGAGGTCAGACATAGCTATGTGTGTTTGAAATTATAAAATTAACCTCGTCTATAGCATGAGGATTGAAAAGAACGACTATTTATCAATAGACTAAAGTTACGATGTTCGGAAGAAACCAAGTTTCAACGTATAGAGGTCGGACATTGCTGTGAGTTTGAAATTATAAGATTAACCTCGTCTATAGCATGAGGATTGAAGAGAACAACTATTTATGATTAGCTTAAAGTTACGATGTTCGGAAGAAACCATGTTTCAACGTGTCAGACATACCTTAAAATCTTCGCGCTGCAAACTGTTACTCGGATGAATAAAATGTGTGCGTTCAAGCCTGAAACTCGAATGATAATATTCTGGTCGTTCCTAAAAAAGAAGAATCATATATGAATGTAGTGTAGGGTACATCAGCTTGCCTAGCTATCTTTACAACTCAAATTTCGAAAACATACCTTAAAAATGCACGTGCTGCAGACTGTTACTCGGATGAATAAAATGCGTACTTTCAAGCCTGTAACTCGAATGATAATATTCTAGTTGTACCTAAAAAGAAAAGAACAAACCTATATGAATGTAGTGTAGGGTACATCAGCTAGCCTAGCTATCTTTACAACTCAAAGTTCGAAAACATACCTTAAAAATGCACGTGCTGCAGACTGTTACTCGGATGAATAAGATGCGTACTTTCAAGCCTGTAACTCGAATGATAATATTCTAGTTGTACCTAAAAAGAAAAGAACAAACATATATGAATATAGATGTTTATTACCTAGCGTAGAAGTTGCTTTGCAAACAGTAACTAACAGTTCAGGCTTACCTTAAGTTGAAGGCTGAAGAATAATATTCACAGCAGACAGTACTTAGACGGGAGATGTGCACGTAATAGACATACACAAAGAACTGTGAGCGCTTCACGCAGACTGCAGCGAGTAAATATGCTCCTTGTTACCAAGCGGATATCAAGAATTGCAGACCTTTGCAGTACAGTCGGAACGAAATGTTTATGCAAGAAGAGCTCTCCTGAGGGTCTTACGCTGAGTTCTGCAGGCTGACGTATTTAAGGTAACCCATGAGTGAAATTCAAAAGTCCTAAACTATCAAAGCTATATTTTTCAAATTTATACCATAGATGTATTACAATATCAGAGGACTGTTTATAAGTTTTCAATTCTGTAGCTTTAATGGTTCAGAAGATATGGTCAAATTACTTTATTTTTATGGGATGCCATAGAAAAAGTTCCTCGTATTGCAAATTTGATTTTTTCAACTCCATATTTTATCAACGTGTTCATCAAACACGCACTTTTTAAAATTGCTTTTGGTTTTAATGTGCTAATGATAGATAATCCACTAGAATTTTTTTAATTTAGCATTCATAAATCTTTCTTTAAATATCAGCAAGAAAATAGTAATTTGAAAAAGAATAATAGTAATTTTTTTCCCAGAAGAAAACCGTTCCCAATTTTTATTCATCATACATCTGTGAACTAATGTAGCAAGTTTGAACTGCCTATCTCAAAAACTGTAACGCAAGGGACATTTTATATGCAGGAAGGTACTGAAAATTTGAAGTATGAGAAAACAGCAATTAAAGATCTGCATGCACTACTCACCCTAAAATCCTCCTGGTACATATCTGGGGCCCTCAAATTTCTTTTTCTTCTGCTCTCCTGATGCTTTAGCAATCTTCTTCTTCTTTCTCTGGTCCTTCCCACTGGTAGAACCTCGCTTCTTGCATTCAAACACAATGCAACGAAAATGTAAATGAAAACTAAGTGTTGCATGGACTGAAGAAGTGGGCTCCGCGAGATATTTAAATCGCTGCAGGGACATTAAAAATGGCGGTTGCGGTTCGGCGATGCAATATTTCGATAGAAGAAAGCCTGGGGTATCTTATAACGTCAAAATCAAAATTTCAATTTTTTTCATAGATTTTCACGAAAATTCACTCATGGGTTACCTTAAGCCGGGATCGAACCTTCTGTTGATGCCGAGGTGTCAGAATTTAAGAGTTCTGCAGCGGATCGAGCCTTGGAAAGTTAGCGCGCGATCCTCGACCACTCGACTTAAACGGGAGGGTACTAAGCTACATCCGCGGTATTCCTTACCTGTAGGCACTTAAAGGTATTGAGCTAAAACCGCATCTAGCTAGATCATGTAATTACAGGTTATGACGATCGCGCAGGTCCCTCGCCTAGCATTTGCTTTTTTACGGCTTCCGACAGTAGGGGTTCGAACCCGCTATCTCTCGAAGTAGCGAGAATGATTGCGGGCACACGAGTGTTGAGGGTGATTCATTTGTCGGATGGAGGCGATCCTACTGTTGCATATTACATTCTCAGGTAGTTTCGAGGGCGTGCAAAAATCCAGCATTAAGTAAGGGCTCTTGATGGGGACGTTAAACCTTGTGCAGACTCCTTCGAAAATGATTGTGAGTACAAGATGTTGATGGCGATTCATCTGTCGGATGGAGGCGATAAGCCTTGTGCAGGCTCTTTCAGCAGGAGTAGGCTATGTGCCGGCACTGGGTTTTACCCTCTACCTACTGTTGTATATTACATTCATAGGTAGTTTCGAGGGCATGCATAAAGCCAGTATTTAGTAAGGGCTGTTGATGGGGACGTTAAACCTTGTGCAGACTCCTTCGAAAATGATTGTCAGTACAAGATGTTGATGGCGATTCATCTGTCGGATGGAGGCAATAAGCCTTGTGCAGGCTTCATCGGTACGAGTAGGCTATGTGCCGGCACTGGGTTTTACCCTCTCCCTACTGTCGTATATTACATTCTTAGGTAGTTTCGAGGGCGTGCAAAAAAAAGCCAGCATTAAGTAAGGGCTGTTGATGGGGACGTTAAACCTTGTGCAGACTCCTTCGAAAATGATTGTGAGTACAAGATGTTGATGGCGATTCAACTGTCGGATGGAGGCGTTAAGCCTTGTGCAGGCTTCATCGGTAGGAGTAGGCCATGTGCCGTCACCGGGTTTTACCTTCTCCCAACGGTAGTATATTACATTCTTAGGTAGTTTCGAGGGCATGCAAAATGCCAGCATTAAGTAAGGGCTGTTGATGGGGGGGGGGGTGTTAAACCTTGTACAGGCTCCTTCAACAGGAGTAGCCTATATGCCGGCGCCGTACAAGCTCTTTCGATAGGAGTGGGCTATGTGCTGGTACTGGGTTTTAACCTCTCCGTACAATCATAATATTTTATGTTAGGAACTTACACCAGCTAAATGCTACACGGTTAAGAAAACGTTCCGTGAGTTACAAGTGGCTTATCAGCACGCAGTGTCCTCGTTCAAGGTTACTACAGCCGGAAGATGAGTGTACAATTTCAGTCAACGCATGCATTCCGCACCTCGCTCTGACTGACTGCGCCGATACAACTTCAAAGATAGTGTTCTATGCGGTAGAACAAAAAATGTAACCCATAGCCTGTTCCTAAAGCTTAACACTGTAAATGTTTGGAGCTCCCTTTTTACAGCTAGATGTGGTTCCTAACGTGGCAGGGCCGGGATTAAAAATATGTTTTACAGCCGAGTGCCCCTTCCTAACATGAGATTTTAAATCGCAAGAATCTGTTTTACAGCCGGTTGCCCTTCCTGACGCTGAAAGACCAGGATTCAGCCAGTTACCCTTCCTGATGTAACAAGACTAGGATTTAATTTTAGACTGCACTTGGCTAGAAATAGCTACACGAAATTATTATATAGAAAGAGAATTGCCGGCTCCTACACTTTAGTTTAGTGTGCTTGCCTCTCACCCGGCAGTCTCGGGTTCGATTCTCTTGGGATTCAAACTATGTTTTACAACCGAGTGCCCCCTCCTGACGCAAGCGTTTAAATCGCAAGAACCTGTTTTACAGCCGATTGCCCTTCCTGACGCTGAAAGACCAGGATTTAGCCAGTTACCCTTCCTGATACAACAAGACTAGGATTTATTTTTAGACTGCACTTGACTAGAAATATCCACACGAAATTATTATATAGAAAGAGAATTGCAGGCTCCTACGGTTTGGTTTAGTGTGCTTGCCTCTCACCCGGCAGTCTCGGGTTCGATTCTCTTAGAACGAAGGTGCACCCCAAACACATCATTCAATGTTCTGATCATAAGTTGTATCGATTATATTCTTAATCACTTCTTTTGTAATATAATCTTCAAGTATTCGATAAAGCTATGCCTTAACAGAGCAGGGAAAAGTAGGTTAACACAATCGCTATCTTACGCAAGCCGTTCAGAACTGTAGTCTTTTCTTCTCCTAGAACAAAGGTATTCCTTGACATGTTCTTTTTAAATTGCCCGCTACTACGATCAAGAGCGCAGCACGGTGCTCTCAGATGGCGGATGTGGAATTTGCCGTCATCACATGTCAAAGAATAAAGATACCAACACGATGCTCTCTTGGCAGCTTTTCAAATTATCGGCCACCACAGAGTGCAGCGCGGCGCTCTGTAGATTAAAGATGGCGAATGTGGAATTTGTCACCACCACATAGAGTGCGGCACTGCGCTCTCTTGATTAAAGATGGTGAATGACAGCTGACGGAATTGCCCGCAAGAGTGCGGTACGGTGCTCTGTAGTTTAATGATGGAGGATGACAGCTGACGAAATTGCTCGCAAGAATGCGGCACGGTGCTCTGTAGTTTAAAGATGGCGGATGTCAGCTGACGCAAGAGCGCAGCACGGTGTTCTGTGGTTTAAAGATGGCGGATGACAGCTGACGAAATTGCCCGCATGATAGCAGCACGGTGCTCTGTTAATTAAAGATGGCGGATGGCAGCTGTCAAAAAAGCACGTAGCTTTGTTTCCAAACAAGAGCATAAATAATTTTTCAAATTGCCGCCACTACATTTCAAAGGTATCTAGCTAAAGCGTGCAGCACTGAGGTTTGCGATGCAAGATGGCGGATGACAGCTGTGACGTAAAAATTACCTGCCACCACAAAGAGGGCAGCACGGTGCTCAAAGATGGCTGTTGTCACGTGGAATTGTCTGCCACCATATTTCAAAGGTATCTAGCTAAAGAGGGCAGCACTGAGGTTTGCGATGCAAGATGGCTGCTGTCAAAAAGCATTTTTCAAATTATCCGCCACCACATTTCAAAGGTAAGTAGCTAAAGAGGGCAGCACTGTGCTCTGTTCATAAAAGATGGCGGATGTCAGCTCTCAAAAAGCACGTGGATTTGTTTATCTCGCGCTAGTTAAGTTAAGTTGGTACTACTGAGGTTTAGGCCCGTCAAGATGGCAGTACTCCCGATGACAGGTGACGAATTTACAGCTATTGCGATAAAGAGGGCAGCACGGTGCTCTGTAGTTTAAAGATGGCGGATGACAGCTGTCAAAAAGCACGTGGCTTTGTTTATCTCGCGCTTGTGAGATTAAGTTCTTACTACTGAGGTTTAGGCCCGTCAAGATGGCAGTACTGAGGTTAGCGATGCGTTGTTGTCTGTCAAAAAGCACGTGGCTGTCAAAGAAGCATGGATTTGTTTACCTCGCGCTAGTTATGTAAAGTTGGTACCACTGAGGTTTAGGCCCGTCAAGATGGCAGCAGTGAGGTTAGCGATGCGTTGTTGTCGATGACAGCTGTCAAAAAGCACGTGGCTTTGTTAACAAATTCAAATTTCCCGCGGGAGGCGGAGGAGGCCTCTGGAAAGGCCCCTCGGGAGGCGGAGGCGGAGGAGGCCTCTGGGAAGGCCTCCCGTGAGGCGGAGGCGGAGGGGCCCCTGGGAGCCCTGAGGCGGAGGGGGTCGCAGAACCATCCAATTATACTACTGAGGCTTACTAATTCAAGGTGGTTGCATTAGATGAGCAGCGCTGAGAAACATGCTGCGAGCGACCGTCCGGTTGTTATCTCTTCATATTCTGTCGTATCCTGCCTGCTGGCAGTAATGCCACTGAGATGTCCCATTCATCAATAGTGCATGCGCGATATTTATAGGTAGAAAGTACGGCGCTCGTGGGGCTCCTGGCATAGTACAATTCACCTGAAACTTGCACTACAAATATTTTCGAACTAGAAGGTGCTATTGATGTTATGTTAACGCAAGAAAAGTGAAACCAAGGGTTCCTAATTACCAGCCCGTACACAGACTTTTAATAATTACATTGCTCAAAATTTTGAACTATTTTGATAACATTAATACAATAGGTTTATCTTATCCTTCCCTTTTTTAAACCAGCAATAATTGCCCATTACCCATGCATCCCATCTATCTTGATACCATTGCTCCATTGTAGCAATATTTTGATAAATTCCCTATCTCTGCTCATCACTCACTTACAGCCCCCCAACGTCTCAAGATGGAAGTCCAAATGTTAATGAAAGAAGTGGATCTTTTTGGACATACGGCAGCCCATTGTGTAAAAGTTTCCTAGCAACGCCGCTGTTAACTGGCGATGATTTTTTTCGTTATGAATCGCTAAAAACACTTTGACAAGAGGTACAAAAGATCTCCATGGTTGTAATTTCTTAGGATTATGCTTTTCCCACAAAATTCTCCATTAGCCCTAGTTTAATATTTAGTGGACGAAGAAGTACTTCTTCACGTTGCGCTAGCGGAGGATGTTTAACTTCATGCTCACGAGGAATATCTATTTCTTGACGGCAAGTGCTTTATCCTGTAGAGTTGTTGCTCGACTGTCCCGCAAACACAAAAAACAGCGGAATTTAGTAAACCTACATTGTAATCCTAGCAACAATACTGTTCCGTACAAAATCACCTCAACTTACCCAGTGACCATCATTACAATTTACTGCATTCAACATTAGTGACATTTTCTCATCAGTTTCTTTCATTGCGACTGAATGAATCACTGAAATGGAAGGTTATGTATTTCCGTGGTGCGATGAAACTGCTTTAATATTCAGTCTCTATTCTTCCAGATTATATTCAATATAAAATTCATCCATCAGCCCGTTCACCTGTTTGCAGGCAAGAGCAGAATTTTCCATTGCAAATTACTCGTCATCTTTCTCTTTTTTCATCTGAACAGTGAAACCTTCGTATCTTCTCTTAATAAGTTCTATTCATATAGTCTAGAACTTAGTAGCTCAGTGTGTTGTTTAGAAAGACCTAAATCCCTAACTAGGTCACCAAGTTCTATCTGTCGTATCATATGTGGTGGTTCATGATGTTCGGGAACGTAGGTGGGATCAGCGACGGAGGGTGAAGGGTAGTCTGAAGACTCTGAAAGTTCGTGTTCCTCTGGAATGACGTCATCTTCCCCACTGGACGGAGGGATAAGGACAGGAAGTTTAGGTGGCTATGGTACGAGCCTCATGGCTGATAAGAGATTAGGATCCACAATGTTACCTTTACTTTCCCTTGAAAAGCCCTCTGTTTTGGAAATCCAGGTGACTGGTAGGCTGTTGTCAAATAATTGGAACAGTAAAATGCGTGCTGTATTTTTTCCACCGCAACCTCTCTGTTAACTTCACGTAACACGTTACACAACACATCTGTGGAACCCAGTATTCATCTTCTTCACTCACTTTAAGCCAAAATACAATCAATAGCCTTTTTTAAAATATTGTCCGTAATTGATCGACGTTGTGATTTCAGAGTCTATTCACCACAAACATGGCAGAAACTATTTGTAGAAATTTTACATGAACGACGTTTGCGATCGACCTTACACTATTCCAAAATGGCTAGTACCGCTCAAAATACTACGGCAGCCAGAATTAACCTAAAATTGTTCATTCTTGAGATCACAATACAACAGCAACCATGTTTCTCTTCCTTCAGCCTGCCAGAGCCGAATGTGACGTACCGTCCGCGTAGCCGCATAGTAAGAATAGTAAGACAGTAAATCACCGTGAAGGGTAACACTCATTCAACCCTCAAAAGTAAAAGCAGTTTCATATAGTACCTTGAATGGGAAAACATATAGTAAATTGTTTAAAAGAAAATATTGTTAAAGAATTTGACCTATTGAAAAGTGAGTCAGTATTACAATCTTTTTTTATAAATCGCTTACTAATAATTGTATGCTTATGAAAATATATGACGTTTAGGAACCTTCTCAATATCATATTCATGATTAGTAATACGAAAGTACAAAAAATACAACCTGTGACGATAACGTTCGGTCAATGAAGTCAGAACAGTCGATCCGGCAACACTGGCGATACATAAAACTTCACCTGCGTAGCAGCAGGTTTTGACCACCTGTTCACAACGTTGTTCAGTTGAGCATCGTGTTTATGCCGTGTAAGACCTGTTTGCCACAGTGCGTGTTTAGTGCGTTGGTTCTGACCTGCGAGCAGGAACATGAATAACCAAAAGATCAATGTACACTTTTGTTTTAAGCTTGGCAAGACACCGAAAGAAACGCATGCGATGCTGGTACGTGTTTATGAAGATCAAGCACTCTCCTTGAAGTCTGTGTACGAGTGGTTAGCCCATTTTCGAGGAGGCCGGGAAAGTGTTTCTGACAATCCCGTAGCGGAAGACCGGCGACCGCCGTCAGTGAAGAAAACATTGAGAAGGTGAGGACATTAATCACGAACGATCGGTGGTTAAATGTGCGCATGATAGCTGATGAACTGAAGATTAACCGTGCATCCGTGTAACAAATCGTTACCCAGATGTTAGGGAAGAGGAAAACGTGTTCTCGTCTTGTGCCACATCACTTGACTGACGATCAGAAGCAGGCAAGTTTAGAGGCTTCACAGGACTTATTCGAAATGGAGGATGAGATACCAAATTTATTGAACTGCAATGTTACTGAGGATGAAACCTGGTGTCTGAGGTACGACCTTGAAACGAAACGGCAAAGCATGGAATGGCGTTCTCCGGAATCCCCTCGTCGGAAAAATGTCAAAGCCGAAAAACCCCGCATCAAAATGATGGTCATCAACTTTTCCGATAGTTAAGGTATTATCCACAAGGAATTTCTACCTAAGGGAACGACGTTGAATGCTGCACGGTACATTGAAATTTTGACCCTTTTTATGAAACGTCTACGCAGGGTATGGCCCCAGTACGCAAAAGAAGGTTCATGGTATTTTGTCCATGACAACGCTCGTCCACACACAGCCAATATCGTCAAACAGTTCATGGCAAAAAGGGGGTGGTGTAACTTGAACATTCCCCATACTCGCCAGGTATCAATTCTCCAGACTTCTTCCTATTCCCACAACTCAAACTTGCTTTGAAAGGAAAAAGATTTGGCGATATTCCTGACATTCAACGAAACATTACGAGGCTTTTGAACACCATCCAAAAGGAAGCTTTCTTGCATAGTTTTCAGGACATTTATCGCCGATCTGAGCAGTGCATAGTTATGGGAGGACACTATTTCGAAGGACAATAATGTCACTGTTGTGCATTGTTCATCTACGTTGATAGTACAGAACTATTCACCGAACTTTATAGTCACAGGTTGTAGTTATTCTTAACCTTGTTTTGTAAACCTTTTGGAGTAGTGTTATTAGAAAATGAATTATTTTAGAAATACTTTTCAAATAGAACAGTGTCTACTGACGTGAAAAAAATATCAATGGTGTTTTTATCGTATAGTTTTCGAGCTATCATACATTGAAAATTGGAAATACCGATAGTTGTATTCTTCATTCAACTGGTTAGTTACGAGGCTATGATGTTCCGTTTATTTCCTTTACATTACAGTGATTCCTTTGCGATTTTCTTGTCAGTTCTTGTGCTCTGTACACGGAACGATATCCCGACAGACGTCACGAATCTCCAAAATTACGCTTGTGGAGAATGAAATCCCAGAACCTAGAAGATATTAACTTAGTGGAATGCGATTTAGGCCAAGCAGTTTTCTAGGAGACACATTTATTTGATTAAAGTTTCCAGGTCACAGGTTCAATTGGGCGTGAGAAGTCATGTAACATCGTGGTGCTACATTAACCGCTATGGTCGTCACGATTTAGAATGGGAGCATTCAAACGTGCATGCATTGTGTCGTAAAGGTGCCGTATGCGATTTTGTGGGATGGAGTTCCACGCATGTTGCACTCCATCAGTCAAATCAACAACGGTTATTGCTCGTATTAGATTACGCTAAATTTGTCGGCATATAATGTACCACACGCGCCCAATGTGCGAAAGGTCTGGTCATCTCGCAGGCCAAGAAAACTGGCCGACACTCTGTACAGCACTTTGGCTGACAGCAGATGTATGAGGTCCCGCATTATCCTGTTCGAATCATCCCCTTGAATACTGCAAAGAATAGCTGGCCATACACGGAAAGGAATTGTGGCAGACGAGGCTAGTGATGCAAATTCCAGTGCCTCTGCTGACACTGGTGTAGACAGTGCCAGTGTCAAGCGCATCACCGTGCCAAAACACAAGTTCCGCGGCACTGTCTGTGCCACGATGACTACTTACTCATTGGACTCGTATAAAAACGTTTATGCTTCATGTATTGACAACTACGCATATATGTACCGAAATTTATATTAATATTTTCATGCGAAATGCAACAAAATAAACCTCAAGTAAATTTCTAATTCACATTCAAGAATATTTTTTTCACTTTATTCGCTGAGAGTCTGTTAATGAAAATTTGAGCAGCTTTCGAAAACACACATTCGGCAGGCACAGATGTTGTTACAACACACAACTTCCGGACAGCTAAATAGTAAATGTTGGGATACTGAAGCTTTCTTCCCAACCACCATTTTAACGGATCTGCCTGCCTAGCTATTAAGGGGTCTTCCAGGTACGACGAAGCATATGCCGTTTTAAACATGTTATCGTCGATTTGAACGATACACAAGATTTACAAATATCTCACACTGCTATGTATTGGGCTTTATCATATTTTCGACTGTCTGCCATTGACACGAAATTCAAGACAATCGATAATATAACGAAAGAGAATATAGCATAGCGTGGCACAGTCCGGCAGCACTTGGTAGGTTGGGGTGACCAGTGGGCCCCTACTGTAGAAGCGATCTCTCCTGGCACTGCCACTGACACCGGCACGGATCTGAGAAGCACTGGCCTGTACGTGTCGTGCCGCTGGCATGAGGTAGTCACGTGGCCACACACAATAGTGCTTCGTTCGACAACAGCCCCAGCCGCCAGTGCCCGCCATACTGTTCGATGTACTCATGGAAAAGCAGACTTGATTGATAGTTCTTGTCCTTACTAACGGTATAAATAAGGTCAATATTCACGTAACAAACCTTTTTATTCTTGAAAACTTTCACAGATTTATTTTTATGGCAGTGCCACTTGCACTGGTTCATTTTAAATCGTGGCACCGTGTCTACCGTTGCCGTCTCTGGCACCCGTGTCAAAGCACGGTGCCAGTGCCTTCCTTACTTCACTAGACGTGGCCTTTTGTGACGCGTTCCGACAGGCTAGGTCCGCTCGTTAGTGAGCGAGATCAATTTGAGGCGTTATCTGCTACACGCGAGACCTGTTGTCAGCGCCTCAACGGAAAGACTTCGCCTCACAGATCAAGCCTGTTTTAAGGAAAGCATGGAGTGGACAAAGAAGCTGCTAGATAAATTTATTGAAATGTACAAAGAGGACTGTGTCTCTGACAATTAAAACATAAGGTGTCGCAGTGTCGCAATCAAGCGTTCTTCAGAATCCTCCTTTCCTCCTTCTTCAGCTTAGAAGCTACAGTATCAGCAGTAAATACTCTTTCAACTAGACTGTTCGCCACTAATAGCTACGCAAAACATGTCATTAAGTATGTGTTGTGTATGTTTGGTATTCAGCCCGAAGGCTGGTTTGATCCTCCACAGCTATGCCAACAGCTGTCATAGATGGCCTAGGTATCACTGAAGAAGCATGCTAGGGAAATGAGGAGTGAGGTAGTTTCCCGTTGCTTTGCTCACCGAGCCAGAAGTTGCTCGCATATCAGTCTGCCAAGCCCACAGAAATGCACGCACCAGCTGGCCGTATGAGTGATATTTTCATACCATTCATAACAGGGAAAGGCTGCATAAGGAATGGTATTACTAGCATCGCTCATACCTATATCACTGTCATATTGTCAAAGCCAAGGATGATACTGAGACAGATCAAACATTTAACGTAATAACGAGAAAAATACATACATGCTTACCTAACATCATATCATAGTCGCTGTGGTCCATTGGCAAATCATTCTTGTGAACGTCCGCTTCATTTTTTCTCAGGTGTTGCATCAAACTCATGTGACAAAAGCTGTCTCGCTCTCTTATCCATGATTTCATCCACTTCGATCGATTTTTCTGTTTGCATAATTTAACATATTGCGGAATGTACATTCCAACAGCCGCAAAAGCAAATTTTCTTTTCCTCCGGACACTGTCTGCTTCGATGTCCATCGCACAGTTCTGAGTACGGCAGACCAGACCGGCAAGGATTTCAAACTCGTTTGAAAGGCCAGCGGATGAAGCTTGGCCTGCCGAGAATAAAGGGATTATTCCATTAACGGGAGGGTCTGGACCGTTGACAGATTATGCTGCACAACACGACGGGCTTGGTGTCAAAGTCGATTGCGAGCAGCAGACCGGGTCCCTGAAGGTCACGCCTGGCAGGCGGCCTGTCGGATTTGGCCTCAGAGGCTAGGCTTGTCAAAACATCTTTCCGTGTATGGCCAGCTATTGGCAACAGAACCGGTGCAATCACCAGTCCGATGTACAAATTCACTGTGAAAGTTCTTGGGAACTCGTCGAGAGTGTTCCTGCTGTCAAAGAAAACTGTTTCAGAGCCTATAACTCCTGGTGTAGTACCAGTGTGTAGACGCTCAGACAACTTGGTTCGAAGCGCTCCAACCTAAGGCATCACTGGCACCAAGACAGGAACGGCTCTCATCTGCAAACACAATATATCTCCACTCCTCATCTAATGGATACTATCTTGACTCCACTGAAGCGGAGTTAGTGGCATGAACGCTGCAGGACATATGGCTCGGTACTGCCCCTCAATTAATCGATATATTAATAGTTCGCTCTGTCACTCAGGTGCCAACTGAAGCGGCTGCAGGTGCAATACGATGCCCCCTAGCCATGCGGCGAATACGGTGGCCTTCCATCTCCGTAGTTGCCCGTGTGTAGCTGGACACCGGTGTTCTTGAGACAGTGCCTTCCGATGCACTGTGGATACATTTCTGTCAAATATTTCTGCAATATCGCATAATAAACCTGCACATTCTCGTAGCCCTCAGTAATCTGCTCATAATGCCTTCTTCGTCTCCTTGACATGTATTAATCACACATATCTCACGTCAACACCGGACGATGAATAACGCTCACGAAGTGTACACCGCGTATTTCCTTGCAAGGCCATAGTGGCAGCCCTATTCAACGACTAGCGAAAACCTCCGAATAGGCGTCATTCTTCAGATGTTTAAACACGCTTCCCTAGTTTGGTTCATCTAGATCTCCTCCTTGGTATTAGCATTTCATTTTCCGCCAGCGTGTTTGTGAACCTCTTCAACCAACTACGTGAAACTGGAAGTGTAACACCTAGAAAGCGAAACAGAAACAGGCGAGTGGCTGGAGAAGAGAGTGAAATTAACGTACCATCTCCTGTTTCTGTAGACCCCCACGTTAGGTCTCTTGAGTCATGGAGGTGCACTTCGCGATTTTCACCGTCATGAGTTCCACCCGTATCACGTCCCTCTTCGTCAAGACTTGCATGGAAACAATTTTATGAATCGTGTTAACTGTTCTACATGGGCACAAGGTCAGTATACACCATATTTATCATGAATCATGTTTAGTGATGATGCTACATTTACAAATCAGGGCCAAGTTAACTATTGGTTAATAAATTATACCGATTGGCTTCTTCAGGTGGATTGTCAGCGTCCATGGAGTTTAAATGTTCGGTGTGGAATAGTGAAACTTCAGCTTATAGACACAATTTTAAAGGAGGAGTACTGGATTCTGTAAACTATCCCACCATCCTGACAGAGTAAAATCGACATGTGTAGAAGACGTTCCAGTGCAGACTTGGACAGACCTTGGGAGCAGCAGTCCCTTAAGTGCGGCCTTTATCCATTATTCGGGAGATAGTTGGTTCGAACCCCACTGTCGGCAGCTCCGATGATGGCTTTCCGTGGTTTCCCATCTTCACACCAGACAAACACTGGAGCTGTACCTTAATTAAGGCCACGGCCACTTCCTGCCCACTCCAAGCTCATTCCTGTCCCATCGTCGCCGTAAGACCTATCTGTGTCGATGCGACGTAAAGCAACTTAAAAGGGAAAGTGTAGACTGGGAGGCACATGTGGTGTCAGCATGACGACTGTCCAGCGCATAGAGTACGACGTACTACAGCTTAACATCACAGATTGTTTCCATACAGTTGGATTGGACACACTGTTTACAAGGACATGCCTACTACACCAGATGACCTGAAACAACCTATTACTGCTGTCTGCACTGGAATTTCTGATGAAATTCTAGAACGTTGCATCACTCTCTACGTGGCTAGCTATTGAAGTTAGTGGTCGTCATTTTGAACACAATCTTTGAAAGCCAATTTCCTTTCACTTTAAGAATACTTTCTTTTTAAGTTAGTGCTGACACATGGAGTGGACAACTGCCGATATTTACAATTTTCAAACAACAATAGCTCGTAAACTAATTGTACTCGAAAAATATACCATTGACAATAATTTATTCCAGTTTTACTTTGAGATCCGTTTGAAAAGTGAAAGTTTGAAAATAATTGCGCTTTTAAATATTTGTTAAAATCTGCGTATAGGCCATAATTATGAGCCCTTGGTTACACTTAACTTCTGGGAAAACAGCACATCAATTGCACCTTCCATTTCAGAAATATTTGGAGTGCATAATTATAGATACCAATTAACAGCGGCAAACAAACATTACGTTGGACTCTGAGAGAGATACCAAATCATTTATAACATTTTACAGTTTTTAGGCTTAAGACTCTATTTCAGTTAATAGCAGGTACCTGTATAACTAAACATCAATGATAATAATAATAATAATAATAATAATAATAATAATAATAATAATAATAATACACCCAGATATACTAAACCTTACAAAAATTTATTATTATTATCAACATTACTATTATTATCTTAATATGTTTTATTTATTTAACTTACAACACTTAATAACTACTACTTCTAACTGATGCTAAGGAAATGATGACAATTACATGAACAATGTTAATAATAATATCAGTAATCGTATAAATAAAATAATGAAACATAGTGATGTTAAGGAAGAATCATAAGGTAAATCCGGGACAGATGCCGCCCTGGTAGAGATGCCGCACACACTGTAGCTAAAGGTTCCCATCGTTACAGCTAGATGGCAATATGTGTGGTTTATCAGTTTCTAAGGAAGAACTACTGTCTGCAAGTGTGACGAAATTTGCTCGTATATTACGCCAATTATAGCCGATATCATGAGGCGAGTACATGTTTCCTCCTGACAAAGTTTTTGCGTGTGTTAATTTATTGTATATTAAGTTGGCTTCAAATGCTCAAGTCAGACGTTTTTAGTACAGTAGACGTCAGAAACATAACTGTAGTTGAGAGTAAGCTAATTTTGGGCCATGATAGCCTTGAGGTATGAAAACAGCAGGGTGCGGCGTCTCTCCCTGATAGTTGGGAGAGTTGCCTCACAACAATCCGGCTGAGATGCCTCATTGCTATCAGATTCTACAAGCGATCTGGAAACATTCAATACTATTCAGAGTGTACCGGTATTTTATTCGAATATTTTATCGTCTCACGATTCTTGATATACATAATCTATTTTTATTAATTTCATCGGTAACATTATTTTATTTTATAAAATTATATTATTTTCAGCAATAAAAATTTGCGACATGCCTGCTCAGTATAAAAGTAAGGGCACTGTTAAAAGACCTCAATGGACACAGGAAAATTTAAGAGAGGCTGTTAAAAGACTGAAAGCCAAGGAAATACTGATCAGGGAGGCAGAATGATACTACAGAATTCCGGAACGAACACTGAAACTTAGAATGCAGTCACAAAATCTGGAAAAGGGCTCTCTGGGTCCAGCAGGTATAGCTACTTCAATAATCACCGAAGTCAAATGATATTCAAAAAAGGATGACTGTATCCAGTGTTTGAGTTACAAACAGTGACTGCATGAATCTTGCTCTACATATAACGACTGTTGCAGCAAAATTGCTAGAGAACAAAGTTTTAAGAAACAATCTGTAAAAACTTGTAAGAGGATAAACATCAGCTTTGATTCAAGAATCCTGCCTCAGACATGTTTCCAAATTACTGGGTCAGGACAGAATTATATTCATTATGATTTTGATGTTTCCTTTATACAACACAAGGGTCCCGTGGTGTAGGGATAGCGTGCCTGCCTCTCGCCCGGAGGCTCCGGGTTCGATTCCCGGCCAGGTCAGGGTTTTTCTCTCGACCTGAGGGCTGGTTCGAGGTCCACTCAGCCTACTTGATTGGAATTGAGAAGCTATCTGACGGTGACATGGCGGCCCCCGTCTCGGAAGGCCAGAATAACGGCCGGGAGGATGCGTCGTGCTGACCACACGGCTCCTCGTAATCTGCAGGCCTTCGGGCTGAGCAGCGGTCGCTGTGCAGGCCAGAGCCCTTTCAAGGGTGTTAAGTGCCGTGGGGTTGTATATAACATAGTGAAGAATCTATTGCACATGCACATTTATAGTAAATCGAAATTAAAATATGATTAATTTGATGTTGTAAATTATCAGATAGATTTTTTTCCATTGAATGATTATATTATGTGGATATAATTGTCTTGTAGTACGTTCTAGTGTTCGGTTATATTAAATTTGAAGAAATTGGCTTAAATTTGAATTTTTCATTAATTATCTTACTTCGGCATCTCTCCCGAGCAAAGTCGGCATCTATACCGGGATCCAGGGAGAGACGCCGCAGATGCAACAATTTCTTTCTTCCCTCCTTTCTCCCATTTACTTTCAATTGCCAATATTTTGTTCATCCCTGATCAAATGTACATGTTTTAAAATTATGCTCGATGAATTTGCAACAATTTTTAAAGTAAATATACTGAGATATAACAAAAGACATAAAAAGTGCGGCAACTCTCCCGGAATTACCCTATCATAAATACAAAAGAATGCATTATATATACTTTAGTACGTAAGCCTGTCGAAATTACTATCTATAAAATAATTGGAAATTCTAAATGGACAATAACTGTTAACTGTACCGCTGTTGCCTTTACGTGTATGTTTTATAACTGATAAATAATTGTTACCAATTATGATTCTTGTACTATAAATGCATTATGAAAATACACTAACGTAACCAATTAATTTCTAGTATAAGCTGAAATCATAAATTACATTGTTTCATTATGCTTTGTCCATTGTGGCAACTGTAAACTGGGGGTAGTTTTTGTAAATAAACGTGGTTTTCAGATCCTACAAATCATGTATAAAACCAAATAAAGTGTTAGTAGTTGGTAAATACTCAAAATCTATATTTTAATTTTGTTTTACATGTTTAACGTCGCACTAACACATCGAAGGTTTTCGGCGACCGAGGGATGTGAAAGGGCTGGGACTGGGAAGGTAGCGGCCGTGGCCTTAATTAAAGGTACAGCATTTGCCTGGTGTCGAAATGGGAAATCACAGAAAACCACATTCAGGGCCGCCAACGAGGGTATTCGAACTCACTATCTCCAGAATGCAAGCTCACAGCTGCCCGACCCTAACGTGTTCAATAGTTTTTAAATTTGACTAAATGTCATTTATGATATCTTGAATATTATATTCTGAATCAGTTTTCTGGGTTTACTGGAGGTCCATCAACACTCTTAAAATCAAACATTATATTCTTGCGTGGAATACGTCGTGGTTTGAATGTTAGTGCTATGTATATTTACTACTTCTTGCATATTCACGAACCGATTATAATACAGACCGGAATCGTATTGAATAGTACTTTTCAATCCAAGCACAGAACTCCCCAAGGTATGTTTGTGTGTTTAACGTGAGATAGGGCATCATACCATTAATAAACTCTCACGTTCTGCCTCATTCTGCCTGACTGCTGTACGGTAAGCAGGCCCGCCTCTTGTCTGAAAGATCCGGTGTTGGACTCCCGGCCAAGTCAGGGACTTTTATCTAGCTCTACAGCTGGTTCAAGTTCCACTCAGCCTACGTGAGAGCAATTGAGGACTTATCTTACGGTGTGATAGCGGCCCCGGTCTACAAATCCAAGAATAACGGTGAAGAGAAATCGCCGCAGTAACCACGTGTTACCTCGTGGCCTCATGAATGCTCAGGGCCCATTAGGGGTACAGCACCTAAGCCTTTTCTAGCCATGATCAACACCTACCACAAATATCTTTATTTTCAACATTATTATCAATTTAGATTATTAAAACAACCTGACAATATCGCATATTCGAACATGTACTTGTATTCTACGGTATATTTTGCACTTTGGTGTTTAGGGGGCGGGGGGGAAGCACCAATACTTTCTTCCCATAAATCCCTTCTGCAACCCCTCCCATTACAGTACCCCTTTAAGTAAAGCGAATGAGGTCACTTTGGCGATCAAGTGATAACCACCATGCTTCTGTATGCGTTAACCTCACCATAAAAGTTACGAAAGTGAGGAAGACAGTTCCAATAGTACCTTTATTAAACATAAAACATTACATTACTCTCTCCCTGTGTGTGTGTGTGTGTGTGTGTGTGTGTGTGTGTGTGTGTGTGTGTGTGTGTGTGTGTGTGTCTATTATTTTATATAATTGCAAATAACCAACTATGTACACATTCGTCTCCATCAAGTTACAATATCGGTCATACAGCAATAACTATATCAATCTTATTCGCACATGCTATTAAGTTCATTCTGGCAATGGTTGCTATTTCTATGATGCAGGTGGATTATAACTCTACGTAGATCATCTATGAGGCATATTTATGTCTTCTGTAATTCAACCCGAATAAATGCTGAATATGACATGAATCTGAGTTTACGGGCATTATTCCGGCTCTCCGGGATGATATTCAATGAGATTTAAAATATATATTATTGCTGTCGCCAGATTTATAAGAACATCAACGAACTCATCTCGGAAATTTTAAGATGGTGTGTTCATACTGAATATGAATATGAATGAGATATTAACGGAGCTTTGTGTGAATAAAATATATATCAACACTTCCACCTTCCTGGAATGAAAGTAGGAAACCAAAAAAAAAAATCGTCAGGGCGGCCGACAGTGTTGTTCGAACCTACAAATCAAACAATAACATCTGGCTATCCTTGTGAATGTTTGCGGCAATTTCAGTTCCATTTTTTACATGTTTCAGAATATTTCATATTGAATGGCGGATAAAATTGTATCGTATCTGTCTGCCTCTATGCATATATGTATGTATGTATGTATGTATGTGTGTATGTATGTATGTATGTATGTATGTATGTATGTATGTATGTATGTTCCAGCATCACGCAAGAACCACTGAAGATATTTTGTTTAAACTATGTATTTAGACTAAGGTACACCACGGTTGAAGTTTACGGCACATTTGTTTAAAAATTCAAATTTAAACTTTATGTTATAAGGAAGCGTGTAATACAAACTTCGAAATATCTCCCTTAATACAGGGTTTGGGAAGAAATTTTGAAGGAGAAATACTTTTTAGATATCTCTCTGCTGCGACTTTTGTCAGGTAAGAAGTTATTGATAATCTCCCTCTCCCCACCACGACTAGCTATAACACTAGAGATGCATTTAATCGCCAGCGGACAACCACGTGATCCTGCTCCAATCTCTCGATAAAACACATTTACATTATGGCTCACGATGTTGCCACTGATTCCTTTAAATTAACTTATTGATGTGTGCTGCAAGAGTTCAACCTACATTTTCTAGCCGACGACATATGAGATAAGGCGCTCAACAGGTCCGCCAGTCTGTTCCCCGCCCCAGCTGTCCGCTATGATCAGCACAGTTGCGTTCACACTTTTCAGTTTCCAGTAAGCGTCTGCTTCGGGATAACCCTCAGGGGCAGACTCTTCACGTTGCAAGCGTTGACGTGCGCTCGAGCTGCTTCTCCCACAGACTGTAGAGCACTATGTCGCTTACTCTCGGGTCAGCAGCAGATCTGCGCTTTTTATTTGCGCACGACAGGATGCCATAAAAGACGTTGTCTACCAGGAAATATTGGAGTCACATGAGTAAGATATGTTTGAGTGTTATCCAGCAGTACAATTTAATTAGCTGTACCGTGATCCTCCCCTGCGAACCAGGTGACTTTGGCGCGGTGAGCAGAATTGCCAACTTGTATTTTCAAGATCCGTTAAATACTACTAAAAATCCGCTAAAATTCCGCCAAGAAATCCAATCTCAAATAATGGTCAATAATAATAATAATAATAATAATAATAATAATAATAATAATAATAATAATAATAATCATCATCATCTGATGAAAATTCTAGGCCCCAGAAAAACCGAAGATGGATATAGATTGAGGTCATGCAAAGTGACAGAGGAGCTTTCCAACATTGCAGCATACATCCGCAAAAGACGTCTGAAATTTTATGGGCACGTCCGCAGACTGTCGGCAAGTAGACTGACACACAAGATTCTCACCTACATAGAACATCTAAAAAATATCCCATGGGTACTGGAAGTGAAAAAGGATCTGGAAAAAGCCCAGATGAACTCAAGTGACACCGCGGACAGAAACATCCATAGGAAAAAAAATTAATGGATGGAAAGTGCGACCAGAAAACGAAGTGAAAAAGAAGACTGGAGCAAAGTTGACAGAAGAACGAAAAAGGATCCACGGAGAAAGGATGAGAGCTGTTTGGCTACTCAGACAACAGAATCGTTACAGCTTTGCTTTGTCCAATGGGTCCATATGCACATAATAATAATAATAATAATAATAATAATAATAATAATAATAATAATAATAATAATTTATTTATTTATTTATTTATTTATAACTTATCTAAAATACATTTGCAAATATGCAGTAGGATATTATACATTATCTTTGCAATTATTTACACCTGCAAAGCACTTGATGTGCTTATCTGGCGGTGTAGTTGTTTCACATTTGTATACATTGTTGCAATACTTACTGTTTACAACATTAATAAGGTATGTATATTTACATAAGCATTGTAATTTTGTCCTGTGGTGTGAGTTTTTCTTAATCTCTGAAAGTATCACTCAAAGTAGATAAGTCTTTGGTACATTTTTCATTCATGAACAAATATTTAAACTGTAATTTTATTATCTATGATCCATAGTTTCACATGATTTTTTAGTTGATATTTGGTTTTCAAGTGTGTCAATTCTGAGGGCAACTTGTTCAAAAATTTAGGAACTACAACTTGCAGTGTTCTGGATCCATATTTGTTGTAGTACCTCATGACCTGAAAATAACTTATATGCCTCAGTCTTGTTCCATGTGTATGTTCATTAACAATTCTATATTGTGGCTTCCAGTAATTTTCTTTAATTATGTTGTACATATAAAGTTGTTTAACTCTCAAGAACCTTTCTTTCTGGTACATCCCTGTTAACATATCCTCACTTAAGCTAAATATTCCTCTGTTTTCATACCAAAAGAATGCTTTGACAATGCGATTTTGTAACATTTGTACCATGTTTATGTCTGTAACAAAAGCTGATCCCCATACACTTACACCATATGATATAAGTGACTCAACAAGTGAATGATAAACCAATTTTAAGCTATCATGAGATATTATATACTTAACCATTTGCATTTTGAACAAGCTTAGCCTCAGTCTTTCACACAACTTATTAATATGTTGCTTCCATGAAAAATATCTATCTATTATTATACCTAAATATTTCATGTTATCAACTTCCTCTATTACATAGTCACAATTGCATGATTTTTGTTCATCATCATGAATGCACTGAACTGAATGGCCTGTTATCTTAATGTTTTCTCTTTGCATTTTTGGGGTAGTAATGTACAAGACTTTTGTTTTTGAAGTGTTAATTATTAGACCCTTATCATGGCACCATTCTTGAAAGTAGTTGTACTCCATTTGTAAATGCTTCTCTGCTACTTTTGGGTTTTTATGTACTGATACAATTAGTTTATCGTCTGCATACATGAAATATTTACATTTTTTGAAACATGAGCTTATATCATTGACAAAAATAATATACGAAATGGGTCCTAGGATACTTCCTTGTGGAACACCTCTTTTAATAGAAGTTATTTCTCCATATATATTATCAATTTTTACCCTATACGTTCGGTCAGTCAGATAACTTTCAAAAACTTTTGGTGGTGTTCCTCTTACCCCAATTTTGCTTAAGGCTGCAATAATTTTTTCATGGGAAATTGAATCAAATGCCTTTGAGAAATCAATAAACATAGCTAAAATGTACATACCTTGATTTAGCTTCCCATTGATCAAATTGGAGAATTCCTCAAGAAGATTACTTGTACCCTTGTGTTTTTGATAAGCAAATTGATGTTCATCAATAATTTTAAATTTTTCTAAATATGAGATTAGGTGATCAGCAATGTATCTTTCAACTGCTTTACCTATAGTTTGAAGAATAGATATCTGTCTATAGTTTTCATACTGTAAATGTGAACCTTGCTTGTAAATAGGTCTCACTATGGCAGTCTTCAGATCCTTTGGGAAAATACCTGTCTCTATTATTTTATTGATTAGCTTCTATATTACTGGTGTTATTATGTCTATGTTATCTTTCAGATGTTTAACTGTTAATTTATCCATGCCCGGTGATTTATTTATGTCCATTCCTTCAATTATGTGTGCTATATCTGCTCTACTTGCTAGTGGTAGATAAAATGATGAAAGTCTCTCTGTATTAGGTAATGGTCTTCGTTGTACTCTACATTCATGTACTACCTTGTCTAGCTGTTCTGAAAATGTTTTTGAAAAGTTATCAACTATATTTTCTAGTGAGTCTTGCCTTCCTAAATAATGTCTTACCGTTTCTTCTATTGTCCATTTCTTTTTAGTCTTTAGCACATCATTTAATACTTCCCAAGTTTTCTTCATGTCCCCTCTACAACTTTCAAACTGCAATCTGTAATACTTTCTTTTTGCTTTTTGAATATCAGCTATTATATCATTCCTCATTCTTTTATATAACCTCCTTAAATTTTCCTTATTTTCTGGATTTAAATTTGATGCATTTTTCCATCTTTTGAAAAGTCTGTCCCTTTCTTTGATTTTTTCTATTATAGCACCCGTCAGCCACGGTTGAGAGTCTTTCCTTCTCTTCTGTTTTTGTGTATCCTTCGTTTCAATAGTTGCCTTGTTAACTGCATTGCAAATCTTCATGTATATATCATCTGAACTCATGTTCTCATTTATTTCTTTTGCAATAATTTCTATTTCTGTTCTTAACATGGATTTACTCATCCTTTCCTGTATGTTATCTATAACTTTTTCACTTGGAACATATTTATTACACCTAGTATCATGTGATATCTGTACAGTTATTATATAATGATCAGAAACTTTAGTCTGAATTACAGAAGAATCTCTTACATTTTTCCCACTCCTAATCAATGCATGGTCGATGTAGGATTGTGTTAGTTTTCCATTTACATATTCTTCCCTTGTGAACTTGTTAATGCAATGAACTAACTGATGATCTGCTAGCACATTATTGTACAAGGATGTGACTCTGCTGTCTTTCAGAATATCTATGTTCATGTCCCCAATAATTATTAAGTTTCTGGCATTCATACTATGTAAATGAAGTTCTAACTCCTCCACAAAATCCTTTGGATTATAGTCAGGTGGTCTGTATACTGCCATAATGATCCCATATAGTGTTCCATTAATCCAAACTTCCCCTGATAAATTTTCAAATTGATTTGTTATACATTTCTTTTCTTTAAATATGAACCCTTCCTTGACAAAAATGACTATTCCTCCACCCCTAGAAACATTTCTTATTGAATAATGCATACTATATCCTTCTAACTCATACTGCTCAATTTCCATTTCATTATTTACATTTATTTCACTAAATATTAGCACATCTACCAGTGGCCTGCTGTGTCTTAATATTATAACCATCTGATCCCAATATTTTCTAATTGATCTTATATTCATATGAAGTAGAGACATTTCACTTTCTTGTTTCTTTGTCATCTGTAGCCATTCATCACAATTATTGTATACCTTTGAGTCTAGTAATAAACTACAACTATCAATGTAACTAACATCCATAACTAAATTTAAGATACACTAGAGTAAAATTAAATATTGATATTTTCAGCCAGTTACTGGATTTTTTCAATGTCTTTTTTTGAAAGAATTCTTACCGGAGTAGTTTTCTCTTCCTTTCTAGCGAACAGCTTTCCCTGCTTCACCCATATGTACTTCCATCCTTTGATGTCCGCCTGTCGCCATGCCTCCCAGCGAAGATTAGCCATGTAAGGGGACAGTTGCTCCGTGACAAGTACCTTCCCTCCTTCAGTTGGTCCAATAACTTTGGAGTTAAGGATGGTCTTGCTTTTCCTTCTTACGAGCATTAAGTCTCTCTTCTTCCTTGGTAGCTGAATAATAATAATAATAATAATAATAATAATAATAATAATAATAATAATAATAATAATAATAAATGTCTGTACTCACCTGATCTGTGAGTTCCACTGGGATTAACCCCCTGCCTGCGAGCCGGCGAGCTACAATTTGTAGTTTTACTGCCGGGTGCAAACTAGGTGAATCCCCTACCTCACGGGCCACACACAGAACAGGCCAGTTCATTAAACGGTCTTCCTTCCTAGCATAAAAGTAAATGCTGCTCTCTCACAGTTTCATTATCTGTCGTCATTCGTCAACTAAGAGATAAGTACCCTCTCCCCACGCATTACAAATTTATGATACCACGATCTCATAACATCAAATCAAAATAACATGTTTTCCTCATGTGACTGCTAGCCCCTGACAAGAAATACGGAATAGCTCAGAGACAGACTGGAGTACAATTTTTTTTAAAGGTAAAATGGATAAAACGCTAAATTCCGCTATAATAAATCTTGAATTCCGCCAAAAAAATCCGCTGACTGCTAAATGATATATTTCTCCGCTGACAGTCTTCTAATTCCGCCAAATTTAGCTGAAAATCGGCTAAGTTGGCAACACTGGCGGTGAGGAGCTTAGTGCATCCCATTGAAGTATAGCAGGTAGCCGAACTGCAGGTGCGACAGGCTAACAAATTGTTCAACGAAAGCGGGGTAGCATCTTATCAGAAATCGCTAGGACAGCAGTCTAGATAAGTGGTTCTCGAATCGTGGTATGCGTATGAGTCTTTTAGTGGAGTTCTCGAGCAGCCTTCACGGAAAAATTGAAGAAAAATTGAAATATGGAAATAAATAAGAAGGAAGTTCAATATATACATATGGAGCAACGCTTCGCATACAAGTCTCACCTGGACTACAACACATCAGAAAACTGTTTTAAGCCATAAAAACACACACCCATTCCACTGAAATATTGTTGGTACACAATCTCTGAATTCCAGAATTAATATCGAATATTTTTCATCTTCATTCATTAATCTGATATTGAGGCTAAAATCTAGGGTTTTGTGAAACTTTTGTACCAACAGGATATCCCTTGTTATATTATTTTCACAGTAGCATATACTTGATACAGACACAAAGTCTTACATTTTATAAAAATATCTTTAATTTCACAATTTCGTCGTATTTACAATGTGTATTTAAAAGAAAGTTTTAAAATAAATTAAAATGCCTTAATAATTAGCTAGGTACTCACATTCCGCAAACCTATCATTTGGGAATATTTTCGTGGGGGTACATTGAACTTTTAGCCAAGAATAAAGGGTTCAATATCTCAATAGTTTGAGAACCTCTGTTCTACATACTTGACTAATATGGCTTTGTAATAATATTTAACATAGTTTAGTTAAATTGATACTGCTACACAGCTGAATGAAACAGGAAATTACAGCCTTAACTAACTACCGAGGACACATGTGAATGGTGTACTGATAAAAATATGAGTAAAGTATTTCGGAGGTAAAATAGTCCCCCATTCGGAACCCCGGGTGGGCACTTCACGAGAGGGGGCAATCATCAGGAAAATGGTTTCTAATATTATACGGGTCGGAGTGTGGAATGTTAAAAGTTTGACTCGTTGGAGTTGGGCAGAGAATCTGTAAAAGGAAATTGATTGACTAAAGTTAGATGTAGTTGGTATAAGTGAAGAAAGTTGGCAGGAACAGCAGGATTTTTTATTCAGGTGACTAAAAAAATTATCAACACAAAATCGAACAGCTGGAATGCAGGAGTTGGATTAATAACCAATTTATAAAATTTTATCAAGGAAAAGATGGCAGCTTGTTAGCTACTACAACCAGGATAGTGAACCAGTTATTGTTGTCAAGATAGACACCAAGCCTATGCCCATCACAATAGTGCAGATATATATGCCTACGAGTTCAACGGATGATGAGGAAATCGAAAAAATACATTAAGAGATAAAACACTGCGTACAATATGTAAAAGGTGACGAGAATCTAATTGTGATAGGAGAATAGAATGGACGAGGAAATCGACTACTTGAATTCTGCAGCGATCATAATTTAGTCTTTGCTAATACCTGGTTCTAACACTAAAAACGACGGCTGTATAAGGAGACGAGACCTGAAGACACTGAAAGGTTTCAAATAGACTTCATTATGATTAGGCAGAGATTCAGAAACCAGGTGTTGGACGGCAAAACTTTCCCAGAAGTAGACGTGGACACTGGCCACGAATTTGTGGCCATGAAATGCCATCTGAAGTGGAAGAAATTGAAGAAAGGGAGGAATGAAAGGAGGTGGAATCTAGACAAGCTTAAAGAAAAAGTGTGAGAGATTGTTTCAGTGTACGTGTTGCTCCAGGACTAAGTGGAAAGCCTGAAGGAAACACAATAGAGGAAGAATGGACAGTTGTCAGGAATGAGGTCAGTAGGGCTGTTGATAAGAGGTTAGGTAGAAAGGGCAAGTCAACTATGAATCAATGTATAACTCAGGAGATACTAGATATTATTGAGGAACGATGAAAGTAAAAGAATTTTAAAAATTAATAGGGTAATTTCCAAGAAAGCCGGTTGTGACAAGTGTGGAAACTACCGCGCCATTAGTTTAGTATCTTACGCCTGAAATATTTTAAGCCGTATTATTTACAGAAGTATGGAAAGACAAGTTGAACAAGAACACAGGCGATTAAAGAATGAGGTATATAGAAAGTGCAGGACAGCTGAGGATCAATGGATGAAAGTGAAGCGCAAAGGTTGAAGGTTGTGTGGTCCCAAGGAATGCAGATGCTGCATACAGCAAAATCAAGGAAACCTTTGGAGTAAGCAAAAATAGGTAAGAATACTAAGAGCTCAGATGCAGAATCACTTCATAGGAAAGAAGACAAGGCAGAAGATGGCAGGAATATATCCTGCAGTTGTATCAAGGTAAACACGTAGATGATATGGTTCTGGAACAAGAAGGTGCTGTTGATGCTAGTGAAATGGGAGATCCATTTTTAGGTCAGTATTCGACAGAGCCTAGAGAGACTTAAAAGGAACAAGGCATCTGGAATTGACGGCATTCCCTCTGAATTACTGACTGCCTCAGATAAGCCAGGATGGCGAAGTTACTTCATTTAGTGTGTAAGATAATATATGAGACACAAGAAGTGGCATCCAATTTTCGGCAGAATGTAGTTATACCTATTTCCAAGAAAGCCGGTGCTGGCATGTGTGGAAATTACCGCACCATTAGTTTAGTACCTCGCGCCTGAAACATTTTAAACCGTATTATTTACAGAAGAATGGAAGACAAGTTGAAACTGAGTTGGGAGAATATCAATTTGGCTTCAGAAGAAATCTAGGAACACGTGAGACAATTCTGATATTACGTCTGACCTTAGAGGACGGAATTGAGGAGGACATTTCCACGTACATGGAGTTTGTACATATAGACAAGCAATTCAATACAGAAAAGAGTGAGGAAAAGCTGCAGTTTGTCCCTCGTCGTTATCAGTGTTCATATACAGTAGAACAGGTGGTAAAGGAAATCAAAGAGGAATGTGCAAAGTGAACCATATAGCAAGGAGAGGAAATCAAATCCCTGAGATTATTATTTTGTCTGATACTGCAGAAGGTCCCAAGAAATTGCTGAATGGTATAGGCAGAGTCTTCGGAATGAAGTAAAATATGAAAGTAAATAAGTCCAAAACACATGTAATGGTGTGCACTTGAAGAAGTCAGGCGATGCAGGAAATATTGCACTCGAAATGCAGTTTTAAAGAAAGTAGATTAATATTTCTACTTGGGTAGTAGAATAACTACAGTAACTATGGCTGAAGTAAGGAGAACATAAAATGCAGTCTAGCACAAGCAAGACGGACTTTCCTAAGGAAAGACATTTGCTCACTTCGAAAATTGATATTAGAATAATATTAGGAAGATGATTTTGAAGTCTTCCGTCTATAGCGTGGCATTGTATGGAAGTGAAGATGGACGATAAGTAGTTCAGAAAGGAAGATAATAGAACCTTTTGAAATGTGGTTTTACGGAAGAATGTTAAAGGTGAGATGGATTGATGTAATCATGAATAAAGTTATACGGAATCGAATCGGTGAGATGAGATCGATTTGGCTAAATTGAGCCAGAAGAAGAGATCGAATGATAGGACACGTCTTAAGACACCCAGGACTTGGTCAGTTAGTTTTCCAGGGAATTTTAGGTGGTAATAACGGCAAGGGTAGACCAAGATATGAATATGGCAAGCAGATTAGAACAGATGTACGATGTAGTAGTTACGTAGAACTAAAAAATAGCACAGTATAGGGTGGCATGGAGAGCTACAACACACCAGTCTTTGGTGACTCAAACAACAACAACAAAAACATCGTGTGCAGCTAGTCATCGATGTATTAAAAGGCCAATAGTATTTTCACATTCGCAGTTCGTTTGCATTTTTGTTTCGTAAGATTTATTCAATTTAACGTAGAAGTAAAACGTTTCATGGCAGTCATACTGAGGGATTAGTGTGACAAACACTAGATCTACGTATATAAGATTAGAGGGTTCAGTTTTACCATAACATTCGTTTGTATCTATTGGAGGACGAGCACTGCTCCGAATATCTTACACAGCCCCATTTGAAGGCGATATAATTACATTTCACAGTGATTACAATGTAATATGGTTGTTCTTTCTGCGTTTGCATTCAGCTTGGAACCTGAGCTCTCAGTTCTCTCCATATTTGACGGAAGTTGCAGAGGATTAAATTAAGCTGACTGACAGATCTAGATTGCAGCTGTGTTACGTTCGAGCGAGAAACAGAGCAGAAGCTGGTCAAGGATATGGAGAGATTAAGGAAAAGCAAGGAAAATGGCAAGGGAATGGAGGGAGCTCCAAGAGGTCTCGAAGTGGATATACTACGGCCATCAATGTAATGATGCTACGTCTGGGCCAACTGGCTCTTTAAAATAACCGAGAAATGTCGTAAAATGTAGTAAGCTGAAAGTGAATGGAGCAATTCATTAACAACTACTTAATTTTTAATGTTTATGCGGAGATCGCAATAGCCATCAAAATGTAGTTATCTCGGAATTAGTACATCACGTGTAACAAACTTAAATCGTGGTTATATCATTTCATTAAATGTCATCATCCTTTTAACAATATCATAATAACATGACTATGAGGCAAGGTTTAAAAATTAAGTGTAAAGCACGTAAGTCTTTTATTCATTGAAAATTAGTGATACCGGCAAATGGGTAAGAACTGGAGAAATAATATACTGTATTCCTGTATGAATAGTAAGCACGTCGCAACGTTTTACTTTAAGTGGGGTAGAAACGAAAATAACTCATGGCGCTACAGCCCTTGTGGATCCTAGCGTGCCAAGCTCTCTCTGTCCCTTCCTAATGCTTGTAGATTACGAGGTGACACGTGGTCAGCGCAAGGAATACTCTCGGCCCTTATTCTTTGCTCTCTCTACCAGGGCCGTTCCTCACCGCCAGGAATCTCCTTTATTGTTCTCACTTAGGTGGAATGGACCTCGAACCAGCCTTCAGATTCAGGTAAGAATTTCTGAACTTGCCTGAATCGAACCCGGGACCTTCGGGCGAGGGGTAGGATTGATACTGCAATACAATTTTAACATGGTCTCTGTAAAATACTCTTCGCGGATAGCGTTAGCTCTTACCGCTGTGCGTCGGAAGACTGTGGTAGGATGAGGAAGAATACTCATGGCATCAGATTACACATTTGAGGCGCCTAGGTCAATTATTGCCCGAGATATTTTAGGAAATCTGTTTCCGGCTACAGTGTCTATTAGTCTTGAATCCAAACAAATCTCAATGCGTTTTCTAGTATAAATGTCTTCACGTTAACAACTGTAGATATTCCATTATTCAATTATTATCGTAAAGTTGATGAAATCACTTCTGGTGGGCCTGTGTCCTGTACTTTTGGCCGCTGAAGACAGCTCTTGAGGTGTGGCAATTTAGGTGATTTGTGCCTGTTAAACCACTGTAATTTAACAACGTTTTGTAGTGTTTACAATACACCATCCCTAGTTCATCATTAACTACATTAACGACAATGCAAAACTTTGTCCAACAAAATGAGGAACGACGTCGTTTCTGCGTCTTTTCAACGAGTTTCCAGATGACGCTGGTTACCGTAGTCTTAGCCACATATACAGCTGATAAAAATAGCCTACAATTTATATTTCCTGAAGACATCAGGCTATTTAAGGAAGTAGCATTGAAGACACAGATATCTCACCACAACGTACGGCCTCAGGAATTTCTTTGTAGTGGCTATAGAGTGTTAGCCATCTTTGTTGCTTATAGTTATTCGGATTCGGTTTGGTTTTATGCCCTATCCGAAACCAACTGTCAACACAATGGCCTGTGCCGAATCATATCCGATATTTACTTCTGCATCCGGGCCGATCTTCTCGGGCAATACCCTATCGGGTCGGGCATAAATCAGGTACATCAGAACCGCCCATGAAGGGATCTAGTTAAAATAATCAATTTCTCTTGGAGAACGTAAATGTATTATATACATGGATGTATGGCTTCAGAAATCATGTAATATTTGATTGTGAAAAAAGTATTGTGTTCCTAGGTTTCACTCTCATCTACAACACTACTTTCAACTCATCCCAGGTACTTCTAGAACCGCCCTTCTCTCCTTTTGTGTTCTATCTGGGTACCATTCATGGCGCTGCGTGATTTTTAAGTTGTAAATTCCACCCGAGGATCAACACAGATTCGAACCACCACCGCCTGCATGTAAAGCGAACACCTAAGTCTCTGCTGTAATAACGTACCTCCGTTGATACTTGTACTCCTGGTATAGTTCCAAGTCAGTTCTACATTCCTAGAAGAAGGAGAACAGCTTGAACTAGGAACCCGAAGTGTTAGTGCGACTTATTCGTTAAATACACTGCAGAGAACTTGGACCAGATACCTGTCACACGAAATGTATAACTGTTAGATTCTTCAGTCTGTCGAAACTAATTTTGAATAATTCAAATTTACAAAATACCTGAAGAAAAACATATTATACATGAATAAAACAACTTAATTAAACAAAAATGGCATGTTTCGATCTTCAAAGAACATCATCAGATTCTATTAAATCGCATATTTTCTTTCTTTAAATATAACTTATGAAATGATTAATATTATTGATAACTGTAAAACCATCTATGTTAAAACTTGTTTCCACTTTTACAATAATTGTTGAAATGTTATAACTCATCGGTGTGGTTCTTCTCTCTTCATTGTCTCACCTTGGAGTGCAACATCGCGAAATACGTTGAAACCAGGGTTGCGCCAGCTGGCTTCTTTATTGTAACTTTCCATTACGTCATGTTCCGATGATGTTATGGAACTTCCTATAGTTCTAATTATAGCCTATTATCATTAGAATTACTATTATTATTATCGTATTTTGGTCCGTTTTGTAAATATTTTAGGCGCTGTTTAATGAGCATTAGCGACTTAATTAACAATATAATTTTAATGTAGTCTTAAAATGTTGTGCTATACTTAATGCAGATGAATTTATCTCAGTAGAGTGGTTAATATTTTAGGTGTGTGTGATTATTTAGGTTATTATGATTTATTTTTTGGCGATGTGAATATCTATATATTCCTTTACGTATAAAGATGTTTTATTATTTCCGATCGGTAATCTTTTATGGTCTGTGCTGATGTCTGTTAAGTCATGGGCGTCGTCATATATGTGTTCAGGTTGAGTATGTGTTGAGCCTATTTGAGTTTTTGTGTCCTTTGTATCTGTAGTGGAAATTACGTATCGTCTGGGCGATATACGCAGCATTACAATTTGGTCCTTGGAATTTGAGTTCGTATATCCCTGATTTTTGGAGAAATGGTCGCTTTTTTGCCCAGATTGGATTCACCAATTTGCTTTTGTAATGTTTTGTTTGTTCTCAATGCTATTTAAATCCTTGCTTTTTGAATACGATAGCATTTTTGTACGTGTTTTCATTCACGAAACTAATAACTATATGTGTACCGTTCTCGGGTGAGGGTTTGTTTAGGATTTTTCATTATTTTTAGCAGCCAGTCTATTGTGTTTGAATGATTGTTGTTTTCTACTACAATTTGTGTTATTATTTGTATTTCGTTGTTAAAATCTGTTTTGCTCACTGCTATGTTTATTGTTTATAGCTCTATACATCATTGCGTTCAGTCCTTCTAATTTGTGTGTGGTGAGGTTATTGGAATCTTTGTCTAGTGTGTGTGATGTTTGAGTGGGTTTGCTGTATATCTTGTATGACAGTATATTTCTCTGACAGCGATGTACAAAATGTTGATCTTCCGATTTGTTTCTGGTTCCATTGTGTATTTGATTGAACTACGTAAGAAGGTGAGTGTTTCAAGTTAATGTTGTGATTTTGTGACGTCATTATCATAAATGCTCTACGTCATCAACGTAATTGCTGCCGTGCGATATTCCCTTGAAGCTTCGGTCAATAATATTAATCGTTTCGTAAGTTATATTTTCAACACAAATGTGATCATCACTAATCTGATAATGTTCCTTCAAGAACGAAACTTGTCATTCCACTTTAATTAAGTCGTGTTTTTATGTACTGTATAAGATGTTATAATGTGTTCGCATTTTCAGGTATTTCCTATATTTTATCTATCTATCTATTTATCTATCTATCTATCTATCTATATACAGGATGAAGCGTAATTCGCTCACTCGGGCGTCGCAGCGCGACTCCTCACATGCCAGCAATAAAAAAATGTCTTTTACAAAATTTCGTCTTGCGAGTATATCCGGTAGAAAACGGACGTTGAAGAGTAGCAATCTGGCAACACTGTAACCATATGTAGGGTAACTATAGCTGTCAGCACGTTCTCGTCGTGCCGTACAGTTGGTTCAGTGGGTAGAGTTTTTGGTTGGCATGCAGGAGGTCGATGGTTCGATCCTGGGTTGAGGCGCAGTTTTTATTTGCTAATTTCCATCTGATATTACCTACTGTAATACAGTAAGACACCATTTCTGAGGTGACATGTATCGTACATTTACAACATTTTGTAACGCTTAAACAACAAATACCTGGTTAGACTAATAAGAAATAGACAGCTGAAATAAACAGGTTTCACATCTAGTAGATGAAGTGGTGCGAATAAATTCACCCTCACGACGTGGAAAGGGCGCCTTTCAAAGCTGACCAATGAAAAAGATTGTTCGTCCATTTCTAGGATCGTAGTATGTAAGTGCAAATGGTTTCTAGAGAACCCACTGCAATCGCTGTTGACGATTAAGATGCCAGATACCATACCACCTGTACTACATTTACGAAAGAAAAAACATACGCCTGAACCCAGGATCGACCACTCGACCTCCTGCATGGTAACCCAAAACTCTATCCACTGCAACAACTGTACAGTACGACTAACCCCTGTTGACAGAGGTAGTTACCATACATGTGGTTACAGTGTTGCCAGATTGCTACTCCTCAACGTCGTTTTTCTGCCGGATATACTCGCAAGACGAAATTTTGTAAGAGATATTTTTTATTGCTGGCATGTGAGGAGTCGCGCTGCGACGCCCGAGTGCGCGAATTACGCTTCACCCTGTATATATAACATAACTTATCCTGACTGACTGACAAATTCATCATCGCCGAGACAAAACTACTGGACATAAAGAAATAAACTTTTGGGGATACATTCACATGGAAATATAGGTGCTCACTAAAGGAGGATTTTTGGATATTCCGTCGGTAAGGGGGTGAAAAGGGGGTGATTGTTTAAAATGAGTGTGTACATATCACGAAAATTGAACAGTTTAAAGACGTGAAAGTTGGTATTTGGAATCTACCTTAAAAATAAAGAAATATGTATTTTTTGTTTTCGTAAAATTCCTGTTAAAGGGGGTGAAAAAGGTGAAAAATTGGTTGAATACCTTTTATGTAGATACTTATATCTCAAAAACTGAAGATTTTACAGTTATTAAAATGGTATTTGGAACCTCTTAAAAATAAAGAAACACGTATTGTTTTTTGGTTGTTGGATAAGCTACATAAGGGGCGGGGCTGAAAATAACTGACAAAGGGGGTGAATTTTTAAAATAACTATATCTACAGTATATCTCAAAAACGTAACGTGGTACAGGCGTGAAAATTGGTATTTTTAATCTTTAAAAATTTTGGGTCACACTGATAGTTCTCACGAGCTCCCACAGACGTCACCATGCGCTAGAAATGCAGAAAATGACAATAGAAGAGGCCACATCTTGCCTAAAACCTAAGGTATATTATAATATGTCCGCCTCTGTGGTGTAGTGGTTAGCGTGATTAGCTGCCACCCCCGGAGGTCCGGGTTCGATTCCCGGCTCTGCCACGAAATTTGAAAAAAGTGGTACGATGGCTGGAACGGGGTCCACTCAGCCTCGGGAGGGCAACTGAGTAGAGGTGGGTTCGATTCCCACCTCAGCCATCCTGGAAGTGGTTTTCCGTGGTTTCCCACTTCTCCTCCAGGCAAATGCCGGGATGGTACCTAACTTAAGGCCACGGCCGCTTCCTTCCCCCTTCCTTGTCTATCCCTTCCAATCTTCCCCATGCCCCGCAAGGCCCCTGTTCAGCATAGCAGGTGAGGCCGCCTAGGCGAGGTACTGGTCGTTCTCCCCAGTTGTATCCCCCGACCAAAGTCTGAAGCTCCAGGACACTGCCCTAGGGGCGGTAGAGGTGGGATCCATCGCTGTGTCCGAGGGAAAAACCGAACCTGGAGGGTAAACGGATGATGATGATGATGATGATGATATTATGATATACCGGGGATCTCAGGAGGTTAAAACATTTCTCCCCTAAGAGGTTTAGCTGGTAGTTGACACTCAAAAACACAAAATCCATTCTTCCGAAACCTTTTCAGCTACGAACATAACTTTTTCATGAAGGGTTGTCTTCTATACCGTAGATGTTAATAAATAATTCAAAACATTCACCCCTTAAAAAGTATGCAATCCTCCATTACTGTTCGACGTACAAAGTAAAAATTTCACAGGTTGTTCGCTTTTACGTCCTAGATGTTATATCAGATATGGTTTAAAACATAAGAATTCTTCCGTACGTGGTTCCATTGAATGGTATATTATAAAATAAATAATCACGAACTTTACAGTTTCAGCTGACAGTGGACTCTCCAAAATGTAAAACTTTGAATAATAACTTTCATTTTAAAGCCGTAGGCAAGCACGGGTATGTTGCTAGTTTATTCAAAAATTAGTTTCGGCAGTCGAAGAACATAACAGTTATAAATGAATAGAGTCGAAACTGAAATAAATGGCTTCCTCTATTACACCTCTTACGAAAACCATGAGTAATAACTGCATTATAATAAATGAAATTACCGAGCTCGATAGCTGCAGTCGCTTAAGTGCGGCCAGTATCCAGTAATCGGGAGTTAGTGGGTTCGAGCCCCACTGTCGGCAGCCCTGAGAATGGTTTTCCGTGGTTTCCCACTTTCATACCAGGCAAATGCCGGGGCTGTACCTTAATTAAGGCCACGGCCGCTTCCCTCCAATTCCTAGGCCTTTCCTCTCCCATCGTCGCCATAAGACATATCTGTGTCGGTGCGACGTAAAGCAAATAGCAAAAAAAAAAAAAAAAAAAAAAAAAAGAAATTATTCACTTCTTTGACGAAATCCAATCTGATAAAGTGGGTTGAATATAATGGATTGAATATACTTGCATACGTCTGATGGAACGGAAACCGAAGTTAAAATGATGACATACAGGTATATAATTCAGAAACAAACATTGTGTTCCAAATTAATGAACTGTATTGAGTAGATACTTGAGCTCCTGTGGCTCCAGACGGCAGCGCATCGGCCTCTCACCGCTGGATACCGTGCTTCAAATCCCGGTCACTCCATGTGCGATTTGTGCTGGACCAATCGGAGGCGGGGCAGGTTTTTCTTCGGGTATTCCGGTTTTCCCTGTCATCTTTCATTCCAGCAACACTCTCCATTCTCATTTCATAGCATCTATCAGTCATTAAAAAATCACTTTGGGAGTGGCGACCCATTCGTACTAATAGCCTATATATGCTTCATTCATTACATCCCTGACCCGGTCAATGACTGGAAAACAGGTTGCAGGTTTGCATTTTCATTGAGTAGATACTTATTAGTATAATGGAAGTGACACTGTACATACAGCCTTTATTACTAGATTTTCTGGAATAGTGTGTAATTCCCATTTGTTCAGTCTGAGTTGATTATGGAATAAGCATAAGAAAGCCAACATGAGGATATTCGCTCTAAATATCCTGATACGAAAGTGTAATTTGTGAAGTTGTAGCTTTCTAGTTCTAGTCACTTGGCCACCTGAGGTGTACGCTGGTTAGTACGCTGTTTAAAATTGTCAGTGAGTCTGTTTTAGCAGTATACCTTGTTCTATAACGGACTATACCCAGATAATAAATAAATATTTCTAGATTGTAGGTAGCAATCCCATCATGGCAAATTAACTTTCTACATGCTTGCGAAGGTATGCTGGATTCCCAGTTCTAATATAGAAGAACTCTCTTTCTCACATACAAACCTCGGCTACCAAATGAAACCTCTACTGAATAAATGAACGTCAGATTGGATTCTCATGTGATAACTTCATTCGAGTAAACTTCGCCGGCGCAACAAGTTCTTACAATCACATGGATCCTCTCTTTGCGGTGGTTTCCAGTCTTCATAATGGAAAGATATAATTTTATTAAGAAAATAACGTCTCTAGAGAAGACTTTCGTTTGTCCCTGCCTGCAATGAACGCGCAATCTCCATTTTCTACCCTATTCCTGCCATTCCCCTAAGTTCGATACATTTGGGACCTACCAACGATCAGCTTTGAGCTTCAGTGGACTTTCTCTTCTTTACCAGTACTCTTACGCTGATTTATTCCCACCGGGAATTTCCTCTCATGGTTCCCTCCCGACCACATGCTTCACTTTGCCTTTACGTGGCTCGTTTTCCTCCACATCTCTACACATCATATATTCAAATAACAATACAGCACCAGTCATATAGAAATTATTGTACATTGTTATGTATTCAGGTCTTATTTAGCTTACTGCTTTTAGAACCGGAAATGTCCGAACGTTCTGCTCGCCTTGTGAAACTTCATTCGCATCTTAGAGTGAGATGATGATGATGATGATGATGATGATGATGATGATGATGATGATGATGATGATGATGATGATGATGATGATGATGATGATGATGAGAGAGTGTGAAACCCGGTGTAGGCAAATAGCATACTCCTGTGAATAACACAATGGACTGTGCTCAGGGCTTTACGTCGACATCTGACTCGACGCCTTAACAGTCATGGCTACCAGGTGGGCTACAGAAAGTACAATGTTCTAATAACAGAATTTATATGCTTTTCGAAGTCATTTTAGGTACTTCGAGCGTTGAAATTAAGGGGATATTTAAGGTTTCGATTCATATAATAGTTCGACTATTTCGACCAGTTCATTTTATACACTCGAGAAGACCTCATTATAAAATAAATAAGATACTGACATTATTCGTCAGAACTAATCTGTGAAACCACCCCGTGAAACTCAGTTTTTAGGTTCAGAGGACCTATTCCACATTTCAGGGACCGTTTAGTGATTTCTCATACTTTCTTACTCATGCACTCACCAAACAAAAGTAACAGATGCGTAACTTTAGACATCAACAGCATCAAAGTCAGCAATGAAGAGGACAGAAATAGCCCAAAGGAAATCAAACAGAAATCATGTAAGTCGATGGATGGAAATGAAGGAAATTCAAAGCCCACCTTAAAGTTTCCTATTTCTGCCTGCTTATTCCCCGTTGGAACAGAAGTGTGACCCAGCAAGGCTACAAAAAATACGTAGGATACAATTAAAAATAATATCATAAGTCGTGTTCGATAATTCGGAAAGTGAAATAATACACCGGTCATTATCTTAAACCAATATGCCGAACTTATGCGAAGGAAATTTGCCCCGAAATTCAATTCTTATTAAATAGCGTTCATTTCTGTGCATAACCGGAAAACATGAAATATTCTACATGCTAATATTATGAACTTAAGTCAATGTGCCATTGGAATAGTTAGGGCATCAGAGTAGTAGTACGGTAATGTATGTTCTAAAACAATGGGTGCTGAGTCAGCATTTTCCCACGAGGTCATTGACACCTAGTTGAGTAGTAAGGCTATGCCCATCCTACAACCAGGTCATTGACCCCTAGTTGAGTAGTAAGGTAATGCAGGTTCTAAACCATTGAACGCGGATTTTGCGTACGAGCGCAAGCCTGTCCTCACAGACTCCATTGGAGGGGCCTAATTGGCCAGGTGAAGGATCTTGGATGCTTTTGACCTCCCTAGGTGGGATTATGATGTCATACGCATACGTACGAGGGCAATGCTAACCTCACTGGCCAACCTGGAGTGTTTTTGACCTCCAGGTGAGGTTATAATATCTTACCCTTACGTACGAGGGCAGAGCTAACCTCGCGGACCCCTTTGGAGGAACCGAATCGATCGGGTGCCAATGAGGAGCCAAAAATCAGTTAGGTGACCTGCAGATGAGGTTAATACGTTATTAAGACGTGTTAAAATAACCTTCCCGGTCTAGAAAGCCAAGAATAACGGCCGAGATGATTCGTTGTGTTGACCACACAACACCTCGAAATCTGCAGGCCTTCCGGCTGAGCAGCGGTCACTTGGTAGGCTAAAGCCCTTCAGGGCTCTAGTGTTATGGGGTTAGGTTAGGTTAGGTTAGGTTAATCTAACCTTGCGCACAAACGATTGAGTATAATCGGTTGTTGATATTATGACGTGTTAACCTAACCTCGTTATGAGGAACGCCAACCAAACCTCAGACGAATTCCCTTTGGAGGAGGCGAACTAGTGAGGTGATTTTTAGATGTGGTTAACACACGTGTTAGCCTAACCTTGGCCACAAACGGTAACCTAACTTCACACACTCTCTTGTCGCTTCCTCCCTTGGAGTAGTGACACAGCTATTACGTAATAATCACGGGAGATTTAAAAATGCATGCTTTACATAACCGAACGCGCATGTCTTCTCCTGACAGAGCTGTGACATCACAGCGTGACAAATGACTATTAGATCCCGCTACAGATATATCAGTACACTCTCGCGGTGAATTTGTGAGATACCGGGCGATTTAAAATTGCATGCTTATCTTTCCACAACCGAACGCGCAAGCCTTCTGCTGACAGAGCTGTCAGCGTGGGTGATTTGAAATGCGGACTGATGGCTAAGGGTGCATGACGTTATAACCTAAAGTGTGTCCATTCCTTGTCCCGTATCTCTACGGTGTTGCGTTTGTGGTGAGGTGAATCTCTTAAGATGGATTTTTTTGACCGGATGCCCTTCCTGACGTCAAACTCATCAGGGAAAATAATAATATGAAATGTATGACATGATGCCTGATAGTAGGAAGAGAGAGGGTAAAACCCGGTAGTGGCACATAGACTTCTTCTGTCAAATAGCATCGAGAGGCCTGCTCAAGTCTTTACGGCTCCATCCGACGGATAAATAAACATCAACTATGCCCTCACTTCATGTGAACACTGCGGAGAGGTTTGCAATTTAATCAAGGCATTTTTGGGGCACACAATATAGTAATTAGAAATTGTATACAGCCTACCATAACCTGTCAGGCTGAATGGCACGAACGGTTGTGACGCTCGCCTTCTGTCGCAAACTTTGCAGGTTCGTTCCTGGCTCAATTATGTGGGAGGGGCGGAGGGGATAGCACCCGGAGGACGATGGGGAGGTCTTCCTTCCTCCTTATAGAATTATGTCTATAAGGGGAAAGAGGAAGAAGACAATGAGGAGGGAAAGTTTGTTACACGCTACTAGGTTTGTTAGGAGGAAGATGAGGAGGATAAAATAGTATTGTTTGAATTATGTTATACTTACTCTTACCTTTTATACATTTCTCTCTTATACAGTATATCAGGAACATAATCTTTCGAAACTTATTTTCATGATATAAAAATTCACCATTTTTAGCTTGTTAAGTAGAAACGTTTTTTTCTTCAAATATGCATGTGTTTAAACATGCACATTCATTATGTTATGTTACCCTGTTCATAGGAAAGGAGAGGTGTGTCAGGTAGGGTCTCACGGTATCCCCTGCCTGTAGTAAGAGGTGAATAAGAGGGGCTCCCAGCGGCTCTCAACTTGGGAACGCGGGTTGGCGGCCACGGAGCACTTAGTTGCGTCCTGCCAGTGCTTCTACCTACTTGTGCAAGACTCCTTACTTTCATCTATCCTATTCGACCTCCCTCGGACAGTTCTTGTTCTTCTCCGACCGAGACAACGGAAAAACACTTCGACGATAGTTGAGATGTGAATCGAACCCCCATTTACTCAGTTGACCTCCCGATGCTGTGTAGACCTCATTCCAGCCCTCGTAACATTTTCAAATTTCGTGGCAGAGCCGAGAATCGAACCCGGGCTTCAGGGCGTGGCAGCTAGTAAAATTAACTACTACACCACAGAGGCGGAAATAATAATAATAATAATTATTATCATTATACTAATAATAATAATAATAATAATAATAATAATAATAATAATAATAATAATAATAATAATAATAATAATAATAATAATAATAATTTATATATTATTAATATTATTATATTAATATGTTAATGTATTATTATTATTATTATTATTATTATTATTATTATTATTATTATTATTATTATTATTATTATTATTATTATTATTATTATTATTATAGTCTCAGCTACCACGTGCCGTTATTTGGATTTGACACAATCTAGGTTGTTTGCGTGTCAATTTCGACGTTTTGTTTTACTCCACTAAATGGTAGAGAAACGGATAATTGTTGTGTGTGATTTATAGCCGAGTTATATGAACTACTTTGATGAATGAAAACGAAATGTATCACCAGATATTTTTCGCGTGCTAATATCGTACGACATGGAAAGCCGAATGGACTTTCTCCCGCCCTTCAAGATCCGATTACATTGCCGGATTTGAACCTACGATCTTGGTGCCTGGATGGTAAGACTTTACCACTGAACCTCAGACTCAACCTTAATAATAATTATTTACCGAAAGAGTCATACTCCTGTAAGTTCGTTTGGGGAAGTACTAGGACAGATCAAAAAATGAGTTGCACTTCCCCGTTATGGCCATTCATTACACCACGTATACAATAGCAACACGACTATAACGACATACACTGTAACATCACTTTTCCACATAGTTTCCAAGAGACTCCAAACATTTCCGCGAACGCACAACAAACTTGTCGATGCCGAATGCATAGAAATTTCCTCCAGCGTTCTGCAACCACTCGGAGACAGCGGCCTTCAACTCCTCATCAGTTTGGAAACGTCGACGACCGAGCTCCGTTTTGAGCTTACCGAATAGATGAAAGTCACATGGCGCTATGTCGAGACTGTAGGGTGGATGTTGCCAGACCTCCCACTTGAAACGCTGCAGCAATTCTTTCGTTTGGCGGGCCATATGAGGTGTTGCGTTATCGTGCAACAAAATCACACTGGCGCTCAATTTCCCCCGGCGCTTCTCTTTAATCGCTTTACGCAACAGGTGCAACGTTTGACAATTCGACGCCGCGTTGATAGTCGTTCCTTTCGGCAAGAATTCCACTTGCAGCAAACCCTCCACGTCAAAGAACACTGTCGCCATAACCTTACCGGCTGAAGGTTGAACCTTGACCTTCTTTCGTTGTGGTGATGAGGGCTGCACCCATTCCATTGATGTTCTCTTCGTTTCGGGGGTGAAGTGGTGGACCCACGTTTCGTTGCCTGTGATGATTCGCCGAAGAAACTCGTTGCCCCTGCGGCATAGCGCTGCAAAAACGCCAGGGTTGATTGGAAACGTTGTCCTTTGTGCTCATCGGGGAGAAGACGTGGGGCCCATCTTTGGCACGGCTTACGGTATCCAAGGTCCTCGTGTAAAATGGCGAACACACTCCCATACGACACGTTCAGCTGCGTCGGTTCTGTCTAATGATCATATTCACACTGTTGACCTTTGCACGGGTCCTGGACGTTGCGGGGCTGCCTTCGCGATGGTTGTCCGTGATATCCGTACGTCCGGCTTCGAATTGCTGACACCACATTACGATACCTTGCCGGGAAATGGCCCGCTCCCTATACACAGCACTAATTTCACGTTGAATGTCCGTGCAATTCTTCCTTTTGGCCCATAGGAATCGGATTGTCGCACGCACGTCATATTTGGGGTGGACATCTAGTTGACGTGCCATTGCATTTGGCCGCTATTCACACAATGCTAGACGAGACACCACAGCGACCTGCCTAACAAACGTGTGGGCAGTGTCTGCCCCTTTCTCCGCAGTGCCCACGTTTGTGACACACAGCGCACTGCTGCGGCGCGTTAGTGCAACTAACCTTTTGATCCACCTACGTGGTAGGTTCGAATCTCATCATTGGCTGCCTCGTGGATGATTTTCCCATTATTTTCTTATTTCGAAATCAGGCAAATGTTACGCTCGTGTAGTATAATTAAGGCTACAATCACTACCTTCTCAGCCTCAGATCTGTGTTATTCTAATCATACACCACAACGAATTCATCTACAGTTAGTCTACTGTCGCATACGCAGTAATCTACCTTACACTTTACTCTGCGGATATGATCATGAATTGGACATAGTTTGAAGATTATCGTCATTCTACACAAATAGCAAGACAAACATAATATGTAAAAATGCATGAATCGCGCACTCGGATCAACGTATTTCGCCGTGCGAGGAATTTGTTCCACAGAGTAATCATAAAGCATTAATATTGTTTGTCCGGCTTCATGGCTAAATGCTTAGTGTGCTACCGTTTGGTCGAGAATGTCCCAGGTTCGATTCCCAGCCGGGCCGGGGATTCTTCCTTAATTGTTGAATTCCAATGGCTTGGGCGCTGGGTGTGTGTGTGTGTGTGTGTGTGTGTGTGTGTGTGTGTGTGGCATATTCAGCATTAGCCATTAGCAATCATCCTGGTTAGGGTCCTCATCTTCACAGACATGCAGGTCGTCTAACAGGCCATCTACGAGAAAAAGACCCTCACCATGCCTCTCCGGAGGCCATACGCCATTTTATTATATCATACTGTTGTTTAACTTAAGCTAATTCAAACTTTGATATAAAATAAAGGATTCACTTATTTAGAGGAATGTACGACAATAAATACAAATTACAAGTAAGCATAACAGTGATGTGAAATATGTGATAATATTTTATTTCACGGTGAGAAGGGGAACTTTTGGAACACAGTCGAATTTTCTGAACTTCCAGAATTGTGGTCTTTGCGTGGTAATACAACAACAGTGTTTACCTCTCCTTGTTCTTCGTGAATTCGTTATATTCATTAGAGTGTATATCGAGCGATATAGGCTATTTTGAATAACAGACTTAGTTGGCCATGCCGTTAGGGGCCCAAAGCTGTGAGCTTGCATCCGGAAGATAGTGGGTTCGAGCCCCACTGTCGGCAGCCTTGAAGACGGTTTTCCGTGGATTCCCACTTTCACACCAGGCAAATGCAGGGTCTGTACTGTACCTGTCCAAGGCTTCAGTACATAAACAAGTTACCGTGGTGCATAAGTATAACATTAGAAAGGAGCACCTCCGATGAGCTTCGAACTCAGCCCGGTTGTCGAAGCCTCACCTTCCCCTACTAGAATGATTCACTAGCTGAGTCGGTATCGCATTTTCGGGTCTTACTGGTGAGTTCGATCGGGCTATAATTTTCTAATAATCTCTATAGTAGGGGAATATTAATTATGAGAGGAACACTATTTCATTACTAATGAGAAGAGAAACAATATCTTGTCTAACACCTTTACTATACTATTGAAGCACATATTATTCACATGGTTATGCCATACAAACCCTTCACATATGGTATTGAGGGTGATCTTGACGTTTAAATGTTCGGTAGTCTTCCTCTACACTTCATTATACGTTCAATTATTCTAACTTAAGAGTCGTTCCCTCTGGAACTATTTACACTATCTCAGGCTTAGAGAGGCATTTCCTCTCGAATTATTTCACTCTACACTTACACTTATCACTTTACACACATATTTAATCAGTATGGCCATACCCTCCTGTAATTCTGTTTACCTGCCGAGAATTAATATATTCAAATTATAACAAGTTATGATATAGGTCCTCGAACATCGATGAACTGAAATATACGAAGGTTACTTATGTGTACACTCCCAAGCCCTTGAAAGTCGTACCACAACATTTCCTTAAGTTAATCATTGCTGAATAGGCAATGTAATAAACACGATCATTTCATTAGGATTTCCATCAATACACATATCAGGGCATTATTTACACAACGTTGCTACCTGTGGACAAGCATAGAGCGACTCGAATACCAGACATCATAGACAGAGTATCATGGCACTACCTGTAAGAGATGGACAGGAACAAATGCACTTCAAACACACACAATGAGTCACAGATGGCCCAAGTCATCTGCTGCTGGTGACGGTAAATATAAGCTTTCACTGTCTCCTGGAGTGAATCCAGGATCTTCTGAGACGGGGTATCTCTAACCTCGAACTCCCTACACGCGGTAAATAATTAAGGAAATAACTTGTAGGGGTCTTTCTTTCAATACATATTGGAATCCATGCGACGTTGGCAAATTGATGCACGTAATCGTTGTGCCGAGAGGAATGAAACAGATACTTGTATTTTGTTCCCTTTCAGTGGAGAAAACACTTTCCTTCGTCCCTATAGACGGGCTCATAAATTACCCAGCTGTTAGCCGCCCACGACACACTTCCAAAGAGCGGGGGCACTGGGTCTTTTCATACAATGGCTTCACGGCAAATGACCTCGCTTATTTTCTTTCTGGCCACAATGGCATCACATTTAATATCGGCTCTATATCCGGCCGGAATCAACATATTCATAGAGCGGTATCCACTTCGCACTTATCAATAACAGAATCCAGGGGAACTTCACATTCTTACTTCACAATACACCTTAGGACTACAGCCCGCTTAGCCATCACAGTTCACCTCTCGGTACCTCGACTACAATGCTATTTAATGATGAACCCTGCCACACGGGTCCAAATTACCTCACGCATTCACGAGCTAAATAATACGACGATATATACCACATGTCTCCATCACAAATTAAATGTATGGTTGGATCTGCTCAATGGCACAAGCATTCCAACCCAATGTCGGTAGTGTCCCTTAAGCCCGACATTATTTCCTTCTCATCTACCTATCCCTTTTATAAACAGCAGACAGCTACTCTGGGCCCTGAAATTCCACTAGTTTGCTTAGAAACGTCACTGGTTATGCCACTACTGGGTTAGCACTCTCGTATTTCACGACAATAATTCAGGCGTACTCTATTGCACTTAGTCATACGTACGTCGAGCTGTCTACTGCGTTAAGGATTGATCTAACGTGGCGCTGCCCTAATCATTCCGACAATGAGCCGTACATTCACTTTCCTTATATTTCCCATTTATATCGAGTACACACGCTCCACGCACTTAGTTAAATACGTGCCTATTATGTTAATTGAACAGTCTTAATTTAGGCATATACGAGGCTCGATGCACGACCTCTTTGACACACGGACAGCGGCCATTACGGTTTTGTACCGTCCCTACTATATTAATTAGCGGCACATTGTACGTGCAAACAGCTAACTCAGATTGTGGTTATTTCCATATATATTCACAAACTTTAATAAATCACTGCATTACACTGCTCAAATTACAGGATGACTTCTTCATAACGACTCACACACAAACCACGACGAACTACTACCGAACTGACGTTGAACTGGAAATGAACTGGTAGTGTCTGCTCTTCAGCTCCTTCCTATATAGGCGAGATGCCCTGGTACTAGCAGTGGGGGAAAACACAACCTCTTCTCAAAAGCTGCTCCGGTAATACGCAACGTAGAGTGACGAACAGGATATCAAATTGTAGCTCCTGTATTCCCATTTTCACTGAGTGAATATTATTGAAATACCATCGTAGATTCTCAAGCAATCTTAAAAGCGTCCTTTTGTCTCTGTTGGTGAATGATGATGAGCACTGGGGGAATCCTTCAGTTCGTTGCCACAGTTGGGACTCAACATCTTTCAGCCATTAAGACGCGCCCCTGTTACGGCGTAGCTACCGTTCTTTCAATTAAGTAGAGCATTTATCGGTCTCATAATTATGCGTAAAATTCCCTGATTTAAATGAATGTTTGCACTTGATTATTCGTTGAGTATCTTACGATTTATAAAAATTAACAGGGGAAAAACAATTGAACTGGATGAGTTGGCAGTGGTGAATGAATGAGAGAAATAGGGTATAATGTTAGTCTTCACGTTGGTTATACTCCCTGGGCTCGGCTAGTGACCCATATTCTTTGTCACGTGATAACGCGTCTCTTTCTGTCTTGCTCGTGGTTGGAGTGAGAAAACTTCACGTACAAGCGCTCTTGCACCGCCTCGCTGCTAATTACCAGCAACTAGAGTTGGGTCGCGCGATTCAGGATACTGCCAATCGTATCCCGGAGCGGGTGGAAAAATTCTAACTTGGGCAGTTTTTATCGTAGAATAACGCGGAAAACGGCATATTTCATCTCCTGGGAATCATGACATACTATAGGTGACGTTGTGAACGGTCACAGTACCTTACTTAAGGCCGCGGTCGCTTCCTTCCTATCCCATTATCGCCATAAGACCTATCTGTGACGGTGCGGCATAAAGCAAAAGAGGAATCGGATTCTTCTTACTCCTCTACAATAATCATCCATTCTTCTTACGATATAGTTAAATCACATTCAATTACATTTCTAAGAAAGGCAATTATTGTTATCTGTCCAACACACGAACAAAATTAAAGTTGAAGTTGTAAGAATAAGCGATAGTGTACGTTATCGCGCATGGAAATCTGCTCTACGTTTATGCACCCTTCAAATAAAGAAACAAATACTCCCATGTCCCTTTAGAAGAGTCAAATTTGATGTGACCCCATTGAAGCAGCTGAATTGGTTAGGTGACGTGCAAGTAATGTTAAAACATGTGTTTACCTAACCTAAACTCGGACAGGATCTTTACCGTTTTCCCTAAGGAAAAGTGTAATAATTTTAATGACATTTAGTAGGGATTAGAATATTATTATGACATTATAAACTAACTCTGTTACTAGAAACGGTAACCTAACCTCACACACGAACTTTATTGACTCCCCTTGAAGGAGTTGAACACGTCAAGTTTCTTGTAGGTGAGGTTATCTCTACCTTTCAAAGTGCCTCAATTACCGATTCTTCTTAGAAGTGTTAAAATGGTGGGGTTAATTCACCAAAAATAAACGTGTAGATTTTTTTTTTCTGTTCAGAACACAAGAGAGTGTATGCTGAGTGTTCAGTTCTCTTCTGTTCATTACAAAACACATGTACACTTGAAATTTATGAACAAGCTAAGATAAGAACAGACAATGTATGTTCTAAACACAAATATAGGTTGTATGCATTAAAAAAATGTTAGGCGTGCCAGCATCTTGCTCACTTCCACTACTTGGTAGAGAATGCATGCTGTCCGTTCCCTTCCACGCACAATGCATTCACCCTACCTGGCACACCTTTCTTTTCCTATGAACAGGGTAACATAACATCAGGGGATGTGTCTGTTTAAAAACATACGAATCGAAAGACAAAGAAATGTTTATAGTTAACAAGCTAAAAATGTTAATTTTTAAATCATACAAATATGTTTCGAAGGATTATGTTCCTGATATACTGCATAAGAGAGAAATGTATAAAAGGTAAGTGAAAATTTATATAATTCAAACAATACTACTTTATTCTCCTCATCCTCCTCCTAATAAAACTAGTAGCGTATAAGAACAATTTCCTCCTCATTGTTTTCCTGCTCTTTCCCGTTATAGACTTAGTTCTGTAAGGAGAGAGGAAGACCTCCCCCTCTTCCTGCTGGTCCTCTCCCCTCCAACCCCTCCCACACAGCTGAGCCAGGATGTACCTGCGAAGTTTGCGACGGAAGGCGAGCATCACAACCGTGCGAGCCATTCTGCCTGGCCGGGTAATGTCGACAGTATAAAATTTCTAATTACTAGATAATTGTATGTTTGGTATTCAGCCCGAAGACTTGTTTGAACCTCCACAGCTCCACCAACAGCTGTCATAGTTAGCCTAGGTGTCACTGAAGGGGAATAGTAGGGAAATGAGGATTGAGGTAGTTTTTCGTTGCTTTCCTCATTCGACCAGAAGTTGCCATTACATATATCAGTCTCCCAATCCCACTGAAATGCATGCACCAACCGGCCATATGAGCGATATTTTCACAACATTCATAACAGGGACTGGCTGCATATAATTGGTATTAATGGCATCCCTAATGGTGTCGTATGAGTTGCGCCGTGTTAAAATCAGTAAAACTTGCGCCGTGGTCATTAATCATTCTAGGAACTAGAGGTCTTGTTTGGTAATTCCACAAGGAAGATTCGTGTTTCAGAATGATTACATTACCGCTTTCCAAATAGACCTCGTTGCTCTCATGATCCTTTGGTCTAATTGCACGTAACTTCTTTTTCTTCTTTTGCCCTCAAGATGAAGTTCATTCCTGGCAATCTTAAAATTTGAGCTTTCCGCTTCGGATTTGAGACACAAAACGAGATCTTTAACTCGCGGGTGCGGTCTCCCTAGAATACTATTAATTTTGTGGTGCCACCCTTCAACAGCATTTGTTGTTCTGTGGCATCTTCCGTGGCGGTTACAGATTGCTTGTGGTACATTATGATTTTCAAGCCATTCTTCCACAAAATAGTCAAAAAACTGAACAAGTTTAGGATTCTGTGGCGCTTCTTCGTGGATATAGAGCCAGCCCTCTTCCACATCTTCAGGCTTCAAGAAGGCAAGAGCCCCCCACTTCCGAATTGTCAGCCTCACTTCTTGACATTCTTTGTAGAGTGTTGTCAGTCCGATTTCCTGTACCTTTCTCCAAATACACTGGAGAAAATTAAAGAAACATCCTTGTATTTCAGCTAATGGAAATGACTGTTTCAAAGTACAAATGCTGACAGACTCAAAATCAATGGTCACACTTTCGGGTTTCCAGTCGGGAATTCTCTCCTTCAACATTCCCAACATTTTATTGTATGTTTTACTTAACAAAAGGGCAGAAACATACAAAGCAGGCGTTCAAAATATTATTTCTGATTTGTTCATATTTATATCAGCATCACTGTTTGAAACAATTTCAATTGTCATTTATTAATCTTTTATACCCATGGGAATGCGACAGGCCTCGCCAGGGTGCACATTTTCCTTTCTTTGGCAGTAGCTATGGTTCATTCTTGAGCCCTATCACTTAATAAGGGGTGCATGTCGGGGAAACTTAGGGTGAGACAGTTTATTCCTGTTTTCACTGGTCATTCTTTATTCAACAAATTCACTACATTTCATTTGCCATCCATTAATCTTTGTCCGCAAAAGCACCTCAGATCTCGCATTCGGCAGTATTTTCTTCCTTTAGCGGTATTTCATTCTTCATTCATTCTATTCCTGACCCTGTCATTTAGCTACAAACAGGCTGCGGATATTCTTCATAAGACTGAAAGACTGATAACATGTTTCCACACTTGGTTTGTAAATTAAGTCAAACTACATACTTATACACATTTCACCTACTGATATAAATACGATGCAGGTTTTCTAAATGTGCAAGAAACCAACATTGATAGAGCGAATACCGAGCTCGATAGCTGCAGTCGCTTAAGTGCGGCCAGTATCCAGTATTCGGGAGATAGTAGGTTCGAACCCCACTGTCGGCAGTCCTGAAAATGGTTTTCCGTGGTTTTCCATTTCCACACCAGGCAAATACTGGCGCTGTACCTTAATTAAGGCCACGGCCGCTTCCTTCCCACTCCTAGCCCTTTCCTGTCCTATCGTCGCCGTAAGACCTATCTGTGTCGGTGCGACGTAAAACAAATTGCAAAAAAAGAGTGAATAATATTTTTATATTAATTTCAAACTCTCAGTACTACAGATATTCACAGACATTCCTTGAACTTGGAAATAACCCCCTGCGGTGCAGCGCAGGTAGCAGATGCTTAAGACAGCTGTCAAACCACTTCTACTCCCGGCGGGGAATCTCCACGGCGCAAATTTTACTCGGCGCAACTCATACAGAACCTCTCTAATACCTCGGTCACTGTCATAGTGTCAAAGCCCAGGATGAGACTGAGACAGGTTATTGAAAGTAACAAATTTATTCTAGCCCACACAAGAAGACATTATGCACTGTAAACAATACATTTCGCCAGCAAAGGCATAATTACCAGATTGTGTGCCCCAAAAAGCCTGGATTAAATTTCAGTCCTCCCCGTAGTGTTCATATGGAGTGATATAATGCTGCTAATGTTTCTGTGTCCGTCGGATGGGGACGTAAAGCCTTGAGCAGACCTCTCAATGCTATTCGACAGGAGAAGGCTATGTGCCACTGCCAGAATTTACCATCTCCCATCCTAATATATTTTATCGTGTCATTTATTTCATATTATTATCTTTCCTGACCAGGTTGAAGTCAGGAATGTCATCCGGTTAAAACATTTACCTTAACAGTTTCATCTCACCACAAACCGAACACCGTAGAGAAAGGGGACAAGGAATTGAAACACGTTAGGTTATAACGTTATGCACCCTTAGCCATCAGTCCGCATTTCAAATTAACCACGCTGTGACGCCAGAGCTCTGTCACGAGAAAGCCTGTGCGTTCGGTTGTGTAAACATAAGCTTGCATTTTTAAAACGCCCGGTATCTCACAAAGTCGCCGCTAGGGTGCACTGATACTTCTGCAGCGGAATCTGATAGGCATTTGCCAACATGGGACGTCACAGCTCTGTCAGGAGAATGCATGCGCATTCGGTTATGTAAAGCAAGCATTTGTATGATACGTCTGCAGCGGGATCTGATAGTCATTTGCCAACATGGGACGTCACAGCTCTGTCAGGAGAAGGCATGCGCGTTCGGTTATGTAAAGCAAGCATTTGTAAATCGCCCGCGATTTTTATGTCACAGCTTTGTCACTACTCCAAGGCGGAGGCGACAAAGAGCCCGTCTGAAGTTAGGTTACCGTTCGTTGCCAAGGTTAGCTTAACACACGTGTTAACCACACCTACATGTCACCTCGGGCTCCTCTGAGGTTAGGTTAGCGTTCATCGTAGAGGTTAAGTTAACAAGGCACAACCTCAACTACCGACTGAACTCTTCCAAGAGGAGCCTGCATGTCAGGCTGGGTTAGCGTTCTTGCGCAAGGTTAGGTTAACACGTCATAATGACGTCTTCCTCATCTGCATATCACCTAACCTATTTGTTGCTCCTCCATGGGCGTCCGATCGATTAGGCTCATCCAAAGTCGCCAGTGAGGTTGACATTGCATTCGTATGTAAGGGTTGACGTCATAACCTCATCTAGCGGTCAAAAACACTCCATTATGGCCAGTGAGGTTGGCATTGTCCTCGTACGTATGCGTATGGCGCCATAACCTCACCAAGGAAGTCAGTGAAGCATCCCAGATCATTCCCCTAACAAGTTAGCCCGCTCGTATGGGGTCTGTGATGTTAGGCTTGCGCTCGTACGCAAATTCCGCGTTCAATGATTTAGAACCTGCATTACCTTACTATTCAACTAGGGATTAATGACCACGTTGCAGAATAGGCATAGCCTTACTACTCAACTAGGGGTCAATGATAAAATATATATAATGTAACTGGATTTAAACACATTTTTAAGTATGTTTGTTTTGAGTAATTATATTCCCATTTCAATAATTGTTTGAAGACCCCACAATAGTATATGAATGCAGTTTCGTATTCGTTATTGCGTGTGTATATCTTGACCGTGTTCACAACGATGATACAAACATACACGCACACATACACATGTGCAAATATATATCGTCGCTGCCGTGACAATGCTCTTTCTGTCCGTTATTTCCGGTAAGACTGATCGCGCCTCCCAGCCACATATTGATATGCAGTCTATCAGAACAGTTTTCGTTGAGTTTATTTTTCTATGCGCGTGTGTAATGGAAAACGGATCTTCAATACATCATACCCAAGGAGTGTGTAAATATGTAATGCAAACATACATTCCTACAGTACTCTACAGTACAATAAAATAAGGTTCATTTTTGTGTACACTTTTAAAGAGTAACATAAAATAAGTTTTAATTAATCTGCATTAAATGTACAAAAGCAGGTAAGTTAATATACAATATTTCACTGAGGACACTTACAAGATAAAACGATTTATGAAGAGGAAATCATCCCAAATATTCACGGATCAGCCCGATATTATGGATTCCACTTCAAGTTCAACGAAACAGGTAAACAAAGACTTCACTCTCCCTAGCAAATTACACTAGATTGTAATAACTACTGATGATGTTGATATAACACTATAGACAGCTATTGAAGGACCATCATATAAGAACTCCATACCAACTTACGTATTTTAATTATAGACTAATACAACTTTCAGATTTAGATCCCCAAGAAGGCCCATTAATTTTCTACCCTCAGCACGGTGGTCATTTCTGTTTGCTTGTCTTTCTTCTAGAAAACAGTCAGTGTTGTAACCATTGCAGCGTAAGATACGAGTACTAATACTCCACAACACAAACCAGTGTTAAACGTATAAGGATCAAGCATTATTATCTGGTTATAAGGTAAACCTACTGGCTGTAATTATCGATTTGGAACCTGTTCTTATACATGTAATGACATAAGTACATTTTTAACCTCGTCCCGAGTTGGTGAGGGCTTTTTAGGCACACCCCCATGGAGGTGAGCAGTATATAAGTTCTTATTCACATAGGTCTCTTGTCGCTCTTACATTTCTAGCATACCGCGAATCGAACCCGGGCCTCAAAGGAAGGAAGCTAATAGTACTAACCGTTACACAATGGATGTGATAGCCTAAAACATGAATAATAAATTTGTAGTAGGTAATGAAATTAATATCCACAGCCTACTTCCAGTCATTTCACCGGGTGAGGAATGGAATGAATGAAGTCCGCATCTAGCGGCGAGGATAGGAATTTTGCTCGCAGCCGAAGCCTGTCGTACTCCTCTGGGGCAATGATTAATGACTGACGATGAAATGAAATGATATTGGAGAATGTTGCTAGAATGAAAGTTGACAGGGAACCCGGAGTACCCGGAGAAAAACCTGACTCGCCTCCGCTTTCTCCTGCACAAACCTCCCATGGGGTGACCGAGTTTTGAACCACGAAACCCAGCGGTGAGAGATCGTTGCTGCCTGAGACACGGAGGCTTTTCCAATCGGTAATGATAAAACACAACTGGAAACCAGCAAGCCTATAATACATGAAGATTCCCGCAAGGATTGCCGTCCTTCCTGGTTGTTAGGTGATCACCGCCACATTACGCCAGTAGAAAACCCATCAAGTTCGTCGAATGAACAATCAGACTGAAAAGCAGATAGAAATTTATATAAAATGATAATATAAAAGTTTTGGAAATGCTCTCTCTCAGCCTGTAGAAATGTGTATGATGATATTCCAGTTCACACTCTGTAATTTGGCCTCAGGAATCTTAAAGATGTCGGTGCGAATTACATTTTCCTGTTCTTCTATGGTGCTAGGGTTACTTACTGTATATGCACTGCCTCTTTAGAACTACCCCACAAATGGAAGTTGCAAGGCGTTGAACTGGGAGATCAAATTGTTCATGAGGATGCATCAATTATCCTACCCCTGAAAACATCACGCGTAGCATTCATTGAATAACTAGTGGTATGTGTTTTAGCATTGTCTTGATGAAAATATTCGAGCAAACTTTCCTAATCAGAAAGATGAGGAGAAAATGCCTTCGGTATTAATTCGATTTATCGATCACAACTAATTGTGTCGTTACATTTTTGGCCCTATAATTTCCTTAGCGCTAATAACACAAGAAAGTCCAATTTTAAGGTCATTAAGTGGAGCGTTTCGTGAATATTTCTTGAATTCTCACATGAAAAATAACGGTAATTTTGCGAATTTACACATCTATATAAGTAAAACCACGCCTAATTAGAAAACGCGCACTAATTCAGGGTTTAAATCACCACTGCTGACAAGCTAAAGGAACCATTTCCAGTAGCGTTTCCTTGTGGCTGGATTCTTGGGCTTTTATTTCGCACTTCTGAGACTATGAAAGGCTTGAATTTCAGTTTTCATGTCACCCGTCGTGCAGAATACGAAACCTCACTTTGCTGAGCCAGTTTCCTTAAAGATTTTCGGAGAAATCACACAAGTCTTTCCCAAATGTTCTGAAGTGTCGGTTGTTTAATTCGAAATTTTTAAACACTTAATACACAGTTTCGAATTTATTCCCAAGATTTTTAATTCCGTAATACATTGGCACCCGCGCTCCGGGATTTTTGTACGCGGAATTCTCTTCCCACTCTCCCAGCAGATTATTGCATTAAAACTCTACAGCACACAAAAATAAGCTATTCAACACTTCATTCAAAAGCCATTGAACGCACTAAACCGATCAATTACAGCTGCATAAGAAGCGAGCACGCGTACGCTGTACGCAAGCTTATCGCAGACTAGATGAGACCATGACACCACTGAGCGTGCTATTATGGGTGAGGTGCTACTGCATCATCCATCATCCACTCGCCCAAACACAGCACAGGGAATGAGCGAGTAAGAGCTCGTTTCGTCTCCACTTTGACTACCCAGGTTGTCTGGTCAGAGAACGAGCCTGCTGATAGAATGAACAGGGATATACTCATGAATGAACGAATCTGGGCAGACTCGAACCATACTTATTGCTACTCAGTAGAAAAGGTCGATATTTGTACAGTAAGCAATAATGTCCACCTAAACTCGAAAGTCGAGTATACCAGTCCACTTAGTTGTTCACTAACTCAGAGGGTGCTCAATCTGCGCCTTGTTGGCATATTTCTGCTTCACGCTTGTGCGTGACGAGTGTTATATACAGTGGATGTATGAGAAAGGTGTTCAGAGAACCAATGCATTTGGCAACAGTGTACCACTGAGTGAGTCACTTGAGATTTCGAGTTTCCAACCTGCTCGATCCATCCAGACTTGTTTCTGCCCCTTGTGATCAGACAGCATGCATAGTTCGTTAGACTCACTCGTTCAGTGAAGTTGAGCGCCTTTTCGAGTTGGTTTCTTCCAAACACTCATTGAAAGAGTGCTCAAGCAGGAAGTACTGAACGAGTCTAGATTGACCGGGACTCATTTCCTACAAAACTGAGTGTGTTTACATGTTGTTTAGCTCAGCTCTACAGGCAACTTAACTGAGGCCTCACATTATAATATGCTTCCCCTTTCCGAATGATTACTACGAATGGCGTAATATATTATTTTACACTTCATTCTTTTTCTGCCCAAATGAAGTATATTACTCATCAGTTGTTACGTCCACCTTCTCAATATAATCTGCTTGTAACTGGATGCACATTTGCCACCGGTGTGTCAGTCTCTCCAGATCTTCCTGAAACTATTCTTTCGGAGTGCTGAATATCCATGCCTTGACAGCTGCGAAATCCGCAAAACGGTGACCACGAAGAGGTTTCTTCATGTTCCCGATCAGGTGATACTCCCTTGGTGCCAATTCGGGAAAGTATGGTGGGTGTGGCAGCACCGTGAATCCCATTTAATCAATGGCAGCGGTAGTCTCTCGACTAGTGCTGGGCCACAAGCCTAACCATGAAGTCAGCAGGATCTTGATCATGGCGTTGCAAAAGTTCTTTGCAAACTTCCACACGCTTCTGCTTTTTGTCTGCAGACAAGATTCTGGGCACCCACGTGGATGACACCTTCCCCAACTGTAAGTGGTCGTGCACGATCTGCTGCATGGTGTTTGGGCTAATTCCCGTGGCTGCCTCGATTTCTGTAAATGTGATGAATTTTTTTCCTTGGATGGCCTGTTCGACCCGGGCAATGTTAGCTGGTGTTGACACTGTCACATTCCTTCCGGGACTGGTTCCCTTGTCCAACGATGTGCGCCCTGTTTTCCAGCCTTCCACCCAGTTTTAAACTGTTTTCCGTGACGGGGCATGTTCTCCACAGACTGCCACCAAACGCCGAAGAATTTCTACAGGGGTCACGCCTTCTTTCCATAGGAACCAAGACGTATAGCGCTGTCCCTGACGGTTGCTTTCTATGTTGTCTGCTCCTACGCTGACATTGTTGTTATGGCATGCTAATGACGAGTGCATTCGTTGGCTCCTGTGCGTGTGCTGCCACCAAACGGTGCTATAAGACACTAGTTACACGTCACCACCTTCAAAAGTGAAATGTAAACCATACCCGGACGTACAAAAAATTAAGTGTAAAACAATATAGTCCGCCCCTCATAAAAACGGAGAAATCGATACCAAAAATAGATACGGATTTTATCAGACAACACAGCAGTATTTAGTATTTAGTGATGTCTTATTCTTACGTGTTATCATCACTTCGGGAGTAAACCATTATTTATTTTTTTCTTTTTACAGCTTTTCTCACGTCACACGTACATAGATAGGATCATAGCGACGATGGGATAGGAAAGGGCGAGGAGTAGGATGGAAGCGGCCATGGCCACAATTAAGGTACAGTCCCAGCATTTGCTTGGTTTGAAAATTTAAAATTTCGGAAAAGTATCTTCAGCGCTGCCGACAACCACTTTCTCCCGCATCGCACAGCCAACTTGCTTGGTTATTGAAAAATTATACTCTGTCAAACACGGTGCGCCACTTGTACGTTATTCAAATGCGTTACTTTTCGCAACCACGCTACGTACATCGTTTAAAACTATGTCTCACCTGCAGGAGTTGCCAAACGCCGTAAATGTTTCCATGTTGTCATAATATCATCAAAATACCATCTTCCTCCAAACTGCAAGTATAGGCTCTTCAGAAGTTTCTGAACTGGTATAATTTCATTATGCAATTCATGGTAATAATTGTTTGGAATTGTAATATACCGTCAGTAAGTAAGAGTAATATGCCGGCCCCGCGGTGTAGGAGTAGCGTGCCTGCCTCTTATCCGGAGGCCCCAGGTTCGATTCCCCGCCAGATCAGGGAATTTTACCTGAATCTGAGGGCTTGTTCGAGATCCACTCAGCCTACGTGATAACAATTGGGGAGCTATGTGCCGGCGAGATGGCGCCCCAGTTCTAGGAAGCCAAGAATAACGGCTGAGAGGATTCGTCGTGCTGACGTAACTCAACAGAGGCTAGAACTAAAAATTCTAAAAATCTACTAATTTGATCTCATGTAATTACGTACAAAACTGGAGCAGTATACTTTAGACGTGTCATAACCTATGAATTAACGGGCTGGGGATTGGACTGGGTTCTAATGCACTAGTGCTTCTACAATAATAACACTAGGAGTAAGGTGGCTTAATTCCGAATAGAATGTATTGAGATAAGTCTGAAAATTCACTGTACACAAATATATACAAATAGGCCTATATACAAGTGGTAATGATTCTCCTTGCTGCTAGTAAACGTCCTGTTCCACACACATTTAAACTAAAAATCAGTCTTTGGATCCCCATCTTCAATTCAATTATTATTACTGAATACTTATCTTCCGAGTTGAAGGACGGCCTCCACGATGTCTTCTTTCTTCGTGTTACTTGGCTACTAGCACCTTTTAACACTCACTAACGTCACACGCTTCACAAACCTCAACTCAAGAGAATGCAAATCTGTTGCCTCTTAAGCGTTAACGTATATATGGGTTCCCGGGTGTTGGACTCGGTAGCTGTACTGGATCTACCCCTTCCGTGGTTACCTCTTTCCAATTGTCTGGTCTGCCATCGGTAATGTTCTTTATCCCCCGCTCTAGTCTATGATCTGAATGTTTCACGCCTCTTACGTGAGCGTTCCCTTATATTGTTCCTGTAAGGATTACTGTACTACCCGATAGGCTCCTCCAGAGACTTTCAACTCGGCCTCAATACAAACAATCAATGTTATTTTACAGTCGCTTCCTCTTAATAAGTGTCTTTATACTGCAGCTGTATGATTGTGAAGATCGGATCCTTGCCCAATTACTTGCGCCGCTTTACTTTCGTACTCGCGGTATTGACTAACCCGCTCAAGTATTGTTCCGAGCCTCTACTCTATCATCCAAGTTTCGATGATTTCCCCGCAAATTGCTTTAAGAATACTTTTCAACAGTGATAACCGATTCCCTGACTGATGGGTTCTAAATTCGAGATTTTACCTGATTACCGTCTCGCGGCCTAACCGGCTTACGATCCTGCTGGACTTCCCTTCTCCGGCTCTGTTCTCAACTCTGATACCGACTTACTTCCAACTGACTTCCTAATCTTTTGTTACCTCCTTAAGTCACCTTTGGTGTTCTCCAAACTACCGCGCAATGTCGACTTCGATCTCCTCGTGAATCTGATTTTTCGTTTTCCTAGCATCCCTTCTCTAATGAAGTTATAATCTTACAATTGTTCTGGAAGCTTGAATATCTGAAATTTTCACGTCTGCGTGTGTTCTCTAAGCTTCATTCTGTTGCCCTTTTACCGTGTACCCACCGTGATAAGGAAGTTACAAACATCCTGTGTGTACCTTAATATTTCACCATGCCTAGCTGGTTTCAACTTCTCAAAGCTGCATTGTCTTGAGATTTCCAATATATGTCTTAAAATTATTTCCTTAATATAATTATATTACTCTGATACTTTCAACTCTTGGACCTGGCATTTTCATTACTGAGTTGTGAGATACACTTGGATTGAGTTTCCTCGTTTTCCTTGACTTTTGACTCTTATTTTACATTACTCTTTGTACTGGGAGGTCTTGGTTTGACTCTAGGTCGAACCGTTTGCTCAATCGTGTACAGACTGCGGGGGGCACCGTGTCAGCGACACGCCAGACGTAGTTTTAGCCAATCACATGTTAAAATCTTTTAAATGCACAAGGAAGATTGAAGACGCAGAACACCCCACTCTGGACATAGAAGTGCTAGCCACTTCTACGAAGAAAAATTGCAGTAACAATATTCTTAGATATTTTATGGTTTAAAAATTACAAACTTTGAAGTTCTCTTCATGGCTCTAAGAGACACTGACTTGAGCTATTTGTATGGAATGCAGTGATGTCGATAATGCAGTAAAATGCTTTTAATCCAATCTACAAGTACTAAAAAACTAATCGATTCCTAAAATAAATTCGCGAAATAAATTAACTTACACATATGGTTTGCGGATTCCATAATTCGAAAGTTAAAGGAGAAGGATTATAATAGGAAACAGTTTAATACAACAAGGTCAGAAATAAAATCGACACTTAATTCAGCATATAAAAGCAATACTAAAACTTTCTGGGCGTATAAGAATAAAATGTTGAAAAACAACATTTGTAATACATTTTCCCACGGAGGTAAAACATTTAACAATAACCAAGACACGCAGCCGTATTATGAACCAGTTTATTTTCCTAACAAAGCCAATCAATGGATTTTTAGCGATCCGTCATTCACCTCCGACACACTGTACATTGAAAATGTTACTTGACATGAGGTCAAACTAGCTATACAAAAGTTGAAGCCTAAACCATCATTAGGTCCAGATCACAGTCTGCCTCACATAATTAAAGGCTGTGTAGTTGTTCTTATCCTCCTCAGTCCGTATGTAGCATATGCTTTACATGTGGTTTTGTCTACTTACAATAAAACAAAATAATTTAAGGAAAAAAGTAATAATGGAAGGAAAGTCAACTCTGAGTCCTGATGTAGCATATATGCTACACGATTAAAACAACTTAGTGAAACACACTAATTTTCTATGGTGAATTTTTTAAAATTATTTGATCAAAATATAACGCATTGAATGCATCAACAAGCTCGGGACTGAAGAGGTTAAGTATACTCTCCTTTTTATACACAACCAAATTATCAAAATTTCCACACTTCTATCTGTCTGGAAAATAAGTTGGCCATGTCCAATTTTGAAATCATGAAGTCCAATGTAAATAAGTAATTACTGACCGATATATATCCAGCTACAGCGAAGATTTTTGAATTATTGAATTCATTTTATACCATAGATTTTGTTTGATCATTCTTGTCTGAAAACCAGGATGGTTCCCTCTCCCGACGTTATATAGTTCAGCGGTCTAACATAGGACCTTCGTTATTTCTAGTTTTCATAATTGATCTACCGCAAAGAATAAAGTATTCGAACTGTCTGTTATACACCTACTGATGATTTCAAGGTATATTGAACAGTTGTGATCCCTACCGACAGCGTCTTACTTCAGAAATACCTAAACACTATAACAAGATGGACAACAGGGTACACATTAGTACTAAATGTAGCAAAATGCGTTTCAAAGTCGTTTTCAGTTACAAATTAGGGTGTAGACCCCTGAAAGCCGTAAATTAAAACAATGATTTCTGGGTATTGCTAGACAGAGATCTAACGTTTTCTCCCCATGTATAAAATGTAATAGCCGACTGAAGTAAGATAATGGAGTTCGCTATCAGGAACACAAAACCATTTAACATATTGTCAGACCGAAATTAGAACATGAAAGCGTTGTGCAGAAACCTAGATACATAATATAAATCTCAATGACTGACGAAACACAAAAGGACTTCTTAAAATATTTGCATTACAGAAAGAGGTCCCCCTCCGTAGCCTCATTGTTAGCATTATTACTACCATCCTCGGAGCCCAGGGTTCGATTCACGGTACTGCTAGAAAATTAAGAATGACAGGAGGGCTGGTACGTGGTTAGACTTGTACATGCTGATCACCTTCATTGAGGGGGTGCCATCAAAGGGCTGCACCGCCTCGGTGTGAGGACACGATTTTACTCATTACAAAGGAACTGCCAACTATCCACACTTGATACCGTATCAGGATATCCTACTAAATTTCCGAATTGAGAGAGTCTAGAAACGCGAAGTAAAAGAGACGCTATGAAATTCCTTTTCACCGTCCAGCTCCATAGCTGAATGGTTAGCGTGCTGGCCTTTGATCATAGGGGTTCCGGGTTCGATTCCCGGCAGGCTTGGGAATGTTAACCTTAATTGGTTTATTTCGCTGGCACGGGGGATGGGTGTGTGTGTCGTCCTCATTATCATTTCATCCTCATCACGACGCGCAGGTCGCCTACGGCCGTCAAATCAAAAGACCTGCATTTGGCGGGCCGATCTTGTCCTCGAACAGTCCCGGCACTAAAAGTCATACGCCATTTCATTTCATTTTCCTTTTCACCCAGCGAGTGGCTGAGTGGTTTGGGGCACGTCGCTCTCAGCTTGCAACCGAGAGATAGTGTGTCAGCAGTCATGAAGATGATTTTCCTTGGTTTCCCATTTTCATACCAAGTAAATGCTGGGGCTGTACCTTCAATAAGGACACGGCCTTTTCCTTCCGACTTCTAGCGTTTCCTCTCTCATCGTCACCATAATACCTACCTGCGCCAGTGCGACGTAAAGCAAATTCTAAACACACAAATTTCCTTTTTAAATTATAATTAATTGAATCGAAGATACAGAATTATTTCCTCTCATAATTTACTCTGCACCGTTCATCAATTCATGTAGCAACGACCAATTAGCTGACGAAAGACGTAGGACATCGATCCGTATAAGCACCGTGGTACCAAATATGCAATATCTGCAACACTGCTGTTCGCAGAAATAGTGCCTTAGATTTCAGTACGCGTTTGGCTAAATTTTAGCGTAGTTCCTTACCACTATCCAGAGACTATATCTTTGATTTTTTAAATATAAACCTGTAAACCTTTTATCCCATTACTTCCATTTGCTTAGCTTAGCTTTTATAAGAATTACATAATTTGAACTTTACTTTATAGTTTAACGTTAATCTTCATACTTACTAAACACACTAAATACCTAGATTTTAATTTAGAATTAGTTTTACTAATATCGCTCTGTGCAAATATGATGCCACTGTAATTGGGTTGTAAAATCATGTAGCATGCAAATAATTAAATTAATGAATAAATAAGTAAATAACTACACCATCAACTCAGTTTTTATTCATGCCAACTTGAAACTCCTTTATAGTAGATTCGTAAAGTCAAAGGGGATATTTCTTTTAATCACCTAGGACATCCCGTCTTCACTGTTATGTGGTGCCCTGATTTTATTTTATACCGGGTGGTTCAGGAGGAATTGTAAGTACGTCGCGAGGTAGTAACATTTTTCGCGTGAAGAATAACGTATAAACATGTGTCCAATTCGCAGAGTGTCTAGAAGAAAGTTTGTGCATCAATAAATGCATTCATGCCATTTGTGTTGAGGTGTTATACAATATTTTGGGTTTAAATCATTTCTAATATTTTTGTAAGGACTTTTTGTGTGCGTACAGTACAAATATTGTAATTACACGTACATAGTCCATTTTCCTGCCTCCCGAAAGACTGAATTTTCCTCCTGAAATGCCAAGTTTAATTTAGTAATTTACTCAAAATTAATTAGAAAGCCGGAATTATTCTAGTGGCATATTAGCTGAGATTTCTTCGACGGTTTAACACTGCCTATTACGGAAAGTTCAACTGTAGACAGTGTGTTCAAAAGCTTTTTCTGCCCATGTTGGTAATGTATATGTCTATGCCCTGATACACGTCGAATTTTAAATGGTAAGTGGTTCGGATTCCATGTTAAACTGGAGAGCCCGTAGCTATGCTTATGATGTCATGATTCACAAAAAATTAAAAGTTTGATTGTTTGAATCCAGATAGAAAATAATGAAAATATTATTTTATATAAAACCAATCTCACCGGATGCAGGTTTTATTACTGTGTTTATGGTGGAGGTGAGCTACTCGAATCGGCTTTACTCCGGATGGAATTACCAGAATCATTAGAGGCATCTCAGTAACTTGAAATTCAGTTGTTTACTGGTGTGATTAATCATTTTATTCAATTTTGCAGCATTGAACTAATTTTACGTATAAGTAGCCTAAGTAAAGGATTTTGATATTCTTGTGGCTGTGGAGATCAGTATTAACGTTAGCGAGCATAACTCGTTCATAAAAACAGGCCTACTCGACAGATATTTTCCATTGACGAAAATAATATGAATGTACAAGTTGAACCACGTGGAATGGTCGTTATCTCCGCATGTTTATCCGAAATTAAAACAGACCACCTTTAGCGAATGGAAGTGAATCCACAACAAGACATTATTTCGTTTCAACATGGGAAGAGAGACAGATATCTCACCATCGACGAATATTTTTATCCAGTTTGCCAGATTTTGAATAGGTACAGATTCATTGACACTGTATGGTTCCTTGACTGAATGTCAGCATTGAGACTTTTGATTCATGATTCCTTGGGTTCGATTCCCGCATAGTTTGGAAATTATAGCCATGTCTGCTTATTTTCTTTGGTTTGGAGTTTGGGTGTTTGTGTTCGTTTCAATACACCACTCTTCATGCACGCAAGACAACATTGCACTAACAACCACCACAGAAAAACATAGTATTGAATACATCCCTCCATAAGGGTTGTGTCTTGAAGGTATCCAGTCGTAAAACTTGGCCAATACGCATGTAGTGCCGACTTCAAATAACTGGAAAGAGGCTATAGAAAGGAGAAGATCCCCAGTTCCAAAGTAGAGTGGCCTACTTACAAGCAAAACTGAAACAAAATAAACCCTTAACACTGAAATTACCTTCCGATCTCAGAAAGAAGGCATGATTTTAGTTTCTTACCTACGAGTGACGTTGTAAAATCTGTACCGGTGTGTGGATTTATAATTAAGTGCACATGTGATGTGGAAGGAACCAGTCGTGTGAGTTTCTACAGGCAACCTACATTAATACAGAGTAAAAATCATGAACCATGCAGATACGTTTCTGGGATGGCGAAGAGGATCTCATAAATTAAGTTATTTGACGCTTAGAGTCTTGCCCCATTTCCATAATACGGTCTTCTATTTGTGGCAGGGTCGGGAGTTGAACCTGACCGAACCGGTACTATATTGACACTTCGTGAAGTTTGTAAACTTTCCTATGAAAGTAACTTATTAAACACTAGTTTTAATCACACTTTGCCATAGATCGGATACAGCTAGCTTTACGTGTTGCTATTAGGCAGTTTTAAACTGTCTTCTACTTGATTTATCTATAACACTTGAAGGTGATAGAACTTACGGATAAGCTGGCTGCAAAGGCTACACTTACTAAAACTTACCGAGAACGAATGAACAAGGTTTATTCTGGATTATAGTAAGTCCAAGTTTCAGAGTGTACCCTCTTCTGGAATCATTCGCTTTTGAAATCAATAATCATATCCACAGCATGCCGTCGACCAACACCTCGTTAGGAGAATGTCATTTCCATGTTCACGCTAATGCTTACAAGGGGAAGAACAGAGGAACTTTAATAAGTTTTGCGCACAATTAAGCTTTCTCTCTGCCGTTCGAACTGATTGTAATTGGTCCTCAGTTGATCTTCACCGAGCTCAATCATGTGTTAATGAAGAATATGCAATTTTTACAAAACGTAAGAATGAACTATTAACATAGGAACAATCATAGAGTCAATTCTATAAAGTTGGTCTAAACTTGATTAAATAAAAGGAATTAGCAACTAATTAACATTAATACGCCTCAAGGAACATGCCTTGATTGATATTAAATTGATATTATATTACAAGTTCCCCTGTAACAGATCTGAATTGTAATGTTGAAAACAGGGGAGTTTATTCAAAGAAATATGTTATAAAGATAGCTCCATTTACATTTATCCATATAAAACAAACACGCTGGTCATTTGAATTGCAACATTACGAAAGAAATGTTTGATTACAGCCATATTCATACATCAGGAATCTCAAGGTATAAGGTTTAAATGATTATACATAGAGTTCGGTTCGATGTACAGAAGGTACGAAGATTACTCGTATCCAGTTCCTATCCTTACTTACTTTTTTATAAAGTAAAAAAATGTGTGAGAGGCCGCTTAATATTAACAATGGACTACCACATGACGATTATTCGGACAAAAATTTCAGAACCCTTACTACGATACTTGTTTATACCGAAACCACCGATTCATGAAAAACGTTTGTAACCAGAGAAAAATCCTTTGGCCTTCAAGTGAATTTGGATAAGCACTCTTAAATGCTAACTTACGAACAGACTTAATTAGACAATTGGACTCTTCTTTGTAGATCACTCTTATGTCACTAAATGATGCCTCAGTTACCTACTTAAAATGAGGTTTACAGTCAACTGAACTATAAACATTTGTAAATGAGTCTAAATCCTCCCATTCTTGAATAATAAGTGACTCGTTACGCCACATAAATTCAGACAGAAATTGTGTACATTTTTCAATACATGGACACTGTCGTCTAAAACGAAGGCTTTTAGGGTGCATCCATCGATATGGAACTAGTAATTACGACCAGAATATTTGGTTAGTTCTTTTGAACATAACACTATTCACACCTTAATCATAGGATATTGAACCCTATCAGGTAACGGTTCATTTATTTGGTATATTAGCGTTAAGCATTTATTGCAAGGTAATGCCATACAAGCGGACATAGGTGCACCGGGATGCCATGATCGCGGATGTGTCTTCCTCGAGAGAGCGGGAACGTTACTTCGCATAATTTCCAATACAAGCAAGCCACGTGTAGCATGTCAGCTAGAGCAGGGCCTCTCAAACGCCCAAAATCTCACGCGTGCAGATAGAGGCGTAAGAGCTCCGTGCACTGTGCATCGCTGCCGCTCGGCATGGCTCGGATCAACGCTTCGTCTCTGGGCTACTCGGCTAAGCTCGGCTCAACTCGCCTATACTCGGCTCAAGTCAGCCTGGATTTGGAGCGCTACGGCGCAAGTGGGGCAGAGGGAGATAGGCGGAGCGAGCGAGAGAGGCGTGAGGAAAGAGAGAGTAAGCGCTATTGCTCCAAATCGAGGAGTGGGGGGTCTGCACTCTGGTCAACCAAGCCAAGTCGTCTTTTGCACCGTGCACAGTGCATGCACCACGCGCATGTACCCTGAGAGGCCCTGAGCTACAGTGAGTAAATTATGATTCGGAGGGAGTGAAAATGATGGAATTGTTGCAACCACAGGCTCCGACTTGGGGCGGGGCTAAGCATTCCCCTCCTCAACATGATTTTATGGGGGCAGAGTGTCATTTGCTCCCCAAATACTCTCTTCCTACATGTTAACCCTAGAACTGCGGACCGTCTTTCTGGAAGACGGTGCACTGTTTTGTCAAGTGCGATCGTCTTTCTGAGAGACGGTGTCGTTCTTCCGCCGTAGTTTTTTAATTGGTCACCAGATGGCAATAATATAGATCAGCTGAATACTTATACTTTTATCTTCAATATTGAAAGTCTTTGAAACACAAACATCGGTCTGGACAAGTTTATTTAGCTGTAGAAATGAAAGTTCTTTGACATGTTCTTAGAATCTAGATGGCAGCCCGCTTTGTTGACGATTCTGAAATCAAGCGCTCGATTTTCGAAGATCTTAGTGACAATACTGATGGTGACAGTGGTTATTGTTTTAATTCCGACGAGAAAATTATTCCTGAAAATAGTGAAAGTGACAGCGAAGTACAAGGTACCTCGGAAGTAATGGGAATTTACGATGACCGAAATGATGTTCAAGTCGGTGCAGGTATTGTTATTATTGGCAGTACGTCAATATGTGAAGAAACCAGCGAAGAGATAATGATATTTTTGCAGATTGCTATGAGGAATTTGATCACAACACAGGAAAGAAGAAATTGACCTAAGAAAACTAAGATAAGCTGTAGGTTCAAAATTCGTGAAAAGAACTCAAAATTTGTTTCGATGAAAATTTGAGTTTTATTTTGCAAACGAAATGAAAAATGGATAACTGTGGAGGAATACGTAAGAAAATACTTGTTCGTTTCAGAATATCATGTTTCAGAAATAAATTATCTATCACAAATTCCTTTATTTGAGCAATATATTTCAACAGTTTCCTTTGTCAAAAAAATTTTAATTGCATTTTACGATAGTTAGAAATCGTGGCAATATTTTTCGTTATTTGTATTATCTTCATTTCGATCAGTCTTTTAGCTTTCTATTGGTATATAATACGGATTTTTTGGGATTAATGTGTGATTACAGGCATGATTTTATTTTCATGGTGTATGTTGAGAAAAGTAACTGCAGCATTTGACAGAAAAACCTGCAGCAGTTCTAGGGTTAAGTCCCCTTGAAACGAGAAGTTTGGTAGTCTCCGGAGGCTGCTAAGGCGATAAATCTGGAGAAGATGGTAGATGGTTTTATATCAAGAAATGAAATTAGAAGGCGGGCATTCCTTCGGAAAACTACATTTCCCAATGGAGGCTGTTCAGGCGGTACATCTGATGGTAGAGCTCTTCACGTTTCGTATCATGCATTAAATAATATACAGTAATAGGACAATTATTAAGCAAATGCATTTATGAAGCAAGTTCTAATTTTTTACCGGTGATTGTTTTTTATAGCTTCGTTTATCAAACATTCCTTCAAAATATTTACTGTATTTATGAATCAAGTTACATTTTCTCATGTTTACGTGTGAATATTATTGAAAACTCCGTACATAAAGTTCGTTCAAAATTGTACTTGAGAAACCACTTTTATTGTTCTGTTTTTCTGTTTGTTTGTGAATTTGTTATTATATAAGAATGTTCGCATTAATTTTTGTTCCTCATTTCACATGCCTGTGGTCATATTCGTTATGCCCCCCCCCCACCCACAATAATTACCGAAGTCGGCGCACCTGGTTGCAGCAGGAAACATTGTTCCCCCATAAACCAATTTAAATTCACGAGTTCCAAGACTTTTACCATACGAAAATAAGAATTAAATTTTGCCTGAGATCGATTCTGCGCAGATGTGAGAACAGGAAGTTTTACCTAAAATTATGTTACATAATTAGCCCTCATTGTATTATAATAATGCGTGTTCTGTAAATATTTAATAATTTGAATTAACCGCTGTGTGGCTGGAAAGCCGTTGGCCGGATGCATTTCCTTGTATTAGGAGGAATCTTAGACGTATAATGGTCACTTCTAAATATATAACGTATTGAGGAGGACGTATCTTCAACGAATTCAGTGGAGTGCTGAGTTACAGTGCACACGTCTTAGTGACCAGGTGTTGGACAGGGAATCAAAGCATTACTTCAAAATCAGCTATTAACTGTTTTGAAGTATAATAATAGCTGTGTTTATAAGAGATAATTATGAAAAATATAATTCAGCTATCTCAAAATATTGGAAACGGCGTAACAATCAGTAAATTATACGAACTTGTTTATGTGAATCGGAGACCAGGTATTGTGCTGCTAATTGAAAGATTCGCGGAGGGAATTTTAATAGTACACGTATGAACATGACTGAAAATGGGCTTGTCCCGTTAATTAGTAGCGATCTAGTGAACGTACTAATCTCCTAGTTGGGGATATCACTACTGTATATCCAATCCCTAAGTTTCAGCAGTGAGTGGTGAAGTGTACGTGCTAACCAGAAATCAAGACGGAGAAGAAACCAAGCAGACGACCACATCATGACGTTACGAGAACCAAGTCACCAGATTTCCCTTGTTTTGGGAGACCACGGTGTGATGGCTTAACTTAACCAGCTAGGGACTCGGAGGGGTCGCAGTAGTTACATGATGCTGAACAAGTCCAGTGGAACTGTTTTATAGGGATGAGATGTAGACTATATTCTGGGCAGGGCCTTGTAAATAGTAGTTTTAAGTAATTAGCCCTCGAGGCAATAATTTCATTATATTTCATTTTGTTTTGTAATTTGATTTGAATGTGTCTGGGCCCGTAGTAACGATTTCCAGTCATTATTTTCTTAGACAGTTTGTTATGGGCATTGGGAATTATAGGCAGTAGTTGTCAGGTTTTCTTTCAGTGCATTTATTATGGTGTCGGGATGACACGTGGAAGATAGTGTATAAAATTCTTTAAATAAATCAAAGTTCCAATTACCAGCGTTGAACTAGGGACTTTCGGCTGAAGATTTAAAAATAAATTAGACTCGGGTTATTTTGACGGCATGTGTGTGCATGAATTTTAGTGTGCTGTTGGTGATGAAAGTTGTATCACTGTGGTGTTAGTAAGGGTCATCGCGACTGTGGTTGGGAAAAGCAAAGGTGCGCTCGAGATATGATGTACAGGATGTGAGGCCATGAAGGGCCAGTGCGATTTTATATTTGAATAATTGATAGCCCTACGTGCGCTATGAGATGACATAAGGCCAGTATTTAGAGGAATTTAGTCTATTAGCGTTTAACGGCCAGACTTTGCCATTGTATAAACATCTATGTTGGAGCAGAAGTGAATTTCCTGCTAACTAGTAATGATCAAATGAAATCCAGCGTATGAGCTCGGGATGAGCTGTTTAGTGAGTAGCGATAATGTACATGGGAATCCAAGTATGCGTGTGAGGAGCAGTCCGTAAGTGTAGCACACACAAAATAGTAACTTGTTTATTTATGCAGCTGACTGACAGGCAATGGCGGCTTGCTACGCATGTTATCGTAACACAGTCACGACTAGAGGAAGCGGAGGTCCAGTTCGAGTCGAGGGGATGGCAATTTACGCAGATACTATAACTGTAAATACTTATTGTACCGTTTCTTTCTAGTGATTATATTTGAATTTTCTTCTGAGTAGTGATGTCCCATATGTTGTGTTTTTCATGTTCATTTATTTGTGTGTTCTTTAATAAATCTTTGACAATGTGACTTATTTTTTTGCTAGGGGCTTTAGGTCGCACCGACACAGATAGGTCTTATGGCGACGATGGGATAGGAAAGGCCTAGGAGTTGGAAGGAAGCGGCCGTGGCCTTAATTAAGGTACAGCCCCAGCATTTGCCTGGTGTGAAAATGGGAAACCACGGAAAACCATTTTCAGGGCTGCCGATAGTGGGATTCGAACCTACTATCTCCCGGATGCAAGCTCACAGCCGCGCGCCTCTACGCGCACGGCCAACTCGCCCGGTGACTTAAAAATTACCATTGTCTTCATCAGTTTCATATGGCGAGGGAAGTTCACAATTTTTATAAAACTCGTGAAAGAGGTGGGGAATAAATCTAATTGCATTATAATACCCTGTAGCCGGCAAACAAATGAGGAATGCAGTAAGAGTTGTAGTGACGTTATATCTGGGTTTCCTTTAAAAGGTAAGTGTAAACTGATCTTTTAACAACATTAACTTGTTAATAGAAACTCTAAAGTTTCATCTCCATAGTTTTCAGTTCATTTATTTATTTATTAAACTATTAATCTGCACAATTGGTGAACATTCAGGTAAGAAGAGGTCGTGGCAAAATTCTATTGCTTATAATAACTGGCACCACTTACTCAATGAAATATTGCAGTATTCGAAATAATGCAGTACCAGAATGAAAAACATCTACGTTAGGAATTGCACCAGCATTGATATGAATTTCAACCATAAAATCATTGTTTACCCTAGTACATGACCTCATTTTAGGTATATTTGACGCATCTAATTTATAAAAAAATCAACAGTTTCCACCAGTGCTTACAAACCAGTAATTTCTTTTCTCTCCAGCAATTTATTTAGTATATTACAAACAATGGACTCAAAAATCTTAAATTTGTTCGCGTCTTCAACGACGGTCTTCTCTCAATTCCCTGCAGACCGTTTCCGTTCTTATTCTTCTCTTCTTCCTTTTGGGGTTTCCTTATCTAGGAACAGTACTTACTGAAATACGACGGTATGTTAGGGAATGTCCGCGTCTGTGGTGTTGTGGTTAGTGTGATTAGGTGCCACACCCCGAGGCCTCTGTTCGATTCCCAGCTCTGCCACGAAATTTGAAGAGTGGTACGAGGGCTGGAAAGGGGTCCACTCAGCTTTGGGAGGTCGACTGAATAGAGGGAGGTTCGATTCTCTCTTCAGACAACCTCGAATTGCTTTTCCGTGGTTTTCCACTTCTCTTCCAAACAAATGCCGGTATGTTACCTACCTTAAGGGCACGGCCGCTTCTTTCCCCCTTTCTTGTCTATCCTTTCCAATCATTCCATCCTCCCAGGCCCCTGTTCGCATAGCAAGTGAGGCCATCTGAGCGAGGTACTGGCTCTCCTCCTCAGTTTTATCTGTGACAGAATTTCTCCCGCTCCAGGGCACTGCCCTTGAGGCAGTTGAGGTGGGATCCCTCGCTGAGTCCGAGGAAAAAAAAGAATCCTGGAACGTAAACGGATTAAGAAAGAAAGAAAGAAAGAAAGTGTGGGAATACCCTTGGAACCGTACGAGGTAATAATGCAGGGTTGTTCCGTGTGAGTTTCTTATTATTCCCAGCACCGTCCTTGTATTTATCAACACAGATTACGTCTTATGATACAAAGTGTTTAATACATAGGAACGAATATTTGGTATGTATCCAATTTGCTCGAGGAATATAACTTTCCCGTACGACTTTCAATTATACGAAGGTTGGAACTTAAATAGTGGCAACTATATATTTATAACAGATACAAAAGAGTTACATGTTAGCAACCTTTACGGTCCTTCGGTGTAGTTACCAGCGTTGTGTATAACCCGTTGCCAGCGATGTGGAAGTCGTAGTATACATTTAGCAGAGTCTGTTCTGTTGATGGTGCGAATGGAGCGGTCTACTGCCTGTCGAATCTCTGCAACAGTTCTGAAGCGAATGCCATCTTCGGTCACTTTCCAGTAACGCGGCAAGAGCATACTCTTATTCTTCACTGACGCTCGTAGGACGACCTGCCCGATGAATGTCCGCCAGAGTTTGCCGACCATCATTGAAGGATTTTACCCAACGTGCTCCGTAAGGCAATGCAGATTCCCCGCAAGCCTCTTGAAGACCTTGATGACACTGTCGTGCAGTACGACCTCTGGCACATTGGTTACGTGCCAGATGCGACCGTGTCGGATGCGACCCGGCCATTACCGTGCCAATAGCGACCGAGCGGATAAGCATCGTGCCGCAATTGATCTGCATTAAGGGCTGTCACCAAGTGGCAGATTGCTTATAAGTAGCTAAGTTCGTCTTTTCTAAAATAAAGGTCTGACACCGTTGTTAGCAGGTTCGAGTCCCGTTCGTCGAAAGAAAAATATAATAATGTTGCTGGCTTTACGTCCCAGTAACTACTCTTATGGTTTAAAAAGACGCCGAGGTGCCGGAATTTAGTCCCGCAGGACTTATTTTACGTGCCAGTAAATCCACCGACACAAAGCTGACGTATTTGAGCACGTTCAAATACCACCGGACTGAGCCAGGATCGAACCTGCCAAGTTGGATTCGGAAGACTAGCATCTTAACCGTCTGAGCCGTCTGAGCCACTTAGCCTGGATGAAAAACAAATTCACCATCAAATTGTTGGCCGGCAGGGTAGGAAAGTTGGTGGTAGACAGTTTCTAATCACTAGATTGCATACCAAAAACCAGGATTCAAATCCAAACCTGTTCGCAGTGTTCAAATGGAGTGAGAGGATATAATGCTGTTGATGGTGATTCGGCCGTCGGATGGCGACGTAAAGCATTGAGCAGACCCCTTGGTATTATTCGAGAGGAGTAGGCTACGTGCCGAAACCGGGATTCATCTCTCCCTACTTCATTATCATAATTCAGCATCCAGACGCGCAGGCAGCCGAAGGGCGTCAGGTAGAAAGACCTGCACCAGGCAAGCCGAACACGTCCTCGAACACTCCTGGTACTAATAAGACACGATAAGTAAGTAGGCCTAAAGACGTAAATAATTTCAGAGAATTAGGATCTTTTTAATTGCTAGTGGCATTACGTCGCACCGTCCGGCTCCATAGCCAAATGGTTAGCGTGCTGGCCTTTGGTCACAGGGGTCCCGGGTTCGATTCCCGGCTGGGTCGGGAATTTTAACCTTAATTGGTTAATTTCGCTGGCACGGGGCCTGGGTGTATGTGTCGTCTTCATTATCATTTCATCCTCATCACGACGCGCAGGTCGCCTACGGGATTCAAATCAAAAGACCTGCATCTGGCGAGCCGAACTTGTCCTCGGACACTCCCGGCACTAAAAGCCATACGCCATTTCATTTTTTCATTACGTCGCACCGACACAGACAGGTCTTAAGGCGACGATGGGATAGGAAAGGGCTAGGAATGGGAAAGAAGCGGCCCTGGTCATAATTAAAGTACAGCCCCAGCATTTGCCTGGTGTGAAAATGGGAAACCACGGAAAATCATCTTCAGGGCTGCCGACAGTGGGATTCGAACCCACTATCTCCCGGATGCAAGCTCAGGGCCGCGCGTCTCTAACCGCATGGCCAACTCGCCCGGTGGGAAAAGACGTAAATGCATCACCATATTTCGTGTTGTAAAACGAGTTTCCCCTAGAAGTGTTATGTAAAGTAGGGGCTGTAGCTGGTTATAGGACCTATTGAAATGGCATTGCACTTCGTTTAGCTTACCTTATCTTGGGTGATGACATAACTCATCTAATGACAATTTGCTTGTCCACGCCGGTCGCATCCGGCACGGTTACAGATTATGCGGTCGCTAGTGCCACGGGTCGCATCTGGCACGCCACCGGCACATTCAATCTTGACCCAACTCCGTAGTTCCTGTTTGGAAAACGTAGTGACAACGTTTCGCTAGACCGCTAGCTCACACGTGACTGTGTTTCTCTCGCTTGTGCGCACGCAGGTTATGTGAGA